>NC_059433.1:62875525-62978025 GCF_021028975.2 Sphaerodactylus townsendi
CCCCCCCCCACCCCCCCCCCCCCCCACCCCCCCCCCCCCCCACCCCCCCCCCCCCCCACCCCCCCCCCCCCCCACCCCCCCCCCCCCCCACCCCCCCCCCCCCCCACCCCCCCCCCCCCCCACCCCCCCCCCCCCCCACCCCCCCCCCCCCCCACCCCCCCCCCCCCCCACCCCCCCCCCCCCCCACCCCCCCCCCCCCCCACCCCCCCCCCCCCCCACCCCCCCCCCCCCCCACCCCCCCCCCCCCCCACCCCCCCCCCCCCCCACCCCCCCCCCCCCCCACCCCCCCCCCCCCCCACCCCCCCCCCCCCCCACCCCCCCCCCCCCCCACCCCCCCCCCCCCCCACCCCCCCCCCCCCCCACCCCCCCCCCCCCCCACCCCCCCCCCCCCCCACCCCCCCCCCCCCCCACCCCCCCCCCCCCCCACCCCCCCCCCCCCCCACCCCCCCCCCCCCCCACCCCCCCCCCCCCCCACCCCCCCCCCCCCCCACCCCCCCCCCCCCCCACCCCCCCCCCCCCCCACCCCCCCCCCCCCCCACCCCCCCCCCCCCCCACCCCCCCCCCCCCCCACCCCCCCCCCCCCCCACCCCCCCCCCCCCCCACCCCCCCCCCCCCCCACCCCCCCCCCCCCCCACCCCCCCCCCCCCCCACCCCCCCCCCCCCCCACCCCCCCCCCCCCCCACCCCCCCCCCCCCCCACCCCCCCCCCCCCCCACCCCCCCCCCCCCCCACCCCCCCCCCCCCCCACCCCCCCCCCCCCCCACCCCCCCCCCCCCCCACCCCCCCCCCCCCCCACCCCCCCCCCCCCCCACCCCCCCCCCCCCCCACCCCCCCCCCCCCCCACCCCCCCCCCCCCCCACCCCCCCCCCCCCCCACCCCCCCCCCCCCCCACCCCCCCCCCCCCCCACCCCCCCCCCCCCCCACCCCCCCCCCCCCCCACCCCCCCCCCCCCCCACCCCCCCCCCCCCCCACCCCCCCCCCCCCCCACCCCCCCCCCCCCCCACCCCCCCCCCCCCCCACCCCCCCCCCCCCCCACCCCCCCCCCCCCCCACCCCCCCCCCCCCCCACCCCCCCCCCCCCCCACCCCCCCCCCCCCCCACCCCCCCCCCCCCCCACCCCCCCCCCCCCCCACCCCCCCCCCCCCCCACCCCCCCCCCCCCCCACCCCCCCCCCCCCCCACCCCCCCCCCCCCCCACCCCCCCCCCCCCCCACCCCCCCCCCCCCCCACCCCCCCCCCCCCCCACCCCCCCCCCCCCCCACCCCCCCCCCCCCCCACCCCCCCCCCCCCCCACCCCCCCCCCCCCCCACCCCCCCCCCCCCCCACCCCCCCCCCCCCCCACCCCCCCCCCCCCCCACCCCCCCCCCCCCCCACCCCCCCCCCCCCCCACCCCCCCCCCCCCCCACCCCCCCCCCCCCCCACCCCCCCCCCCCCCCACCCCCCCCCCCCCCCACCCCCCCCCCCCCCCACCCCCCCCCCCCCCCACCCCCCCCCCCCCCCACCCCCCCCCCCCCCCACCCCCCCCCCCCCCCACCCCCCCCCCCCCCCACCCCCCCCCCCCCCCACCCCCCCCCCCCCCCACCCCCCCCCCCCCCCACCCCCCCCCCCCCCCACCCCCCCCCCCCCCCACCCCCCCCCCCCCCCACCCCCCCCCCCCCCCACCCCCCCCCCCCCCCACCCCCCCCCCCCCCCACCCCCCCCCCCCCCCACCCCCCCCCCCCCCCACCCCCCCCCCCCCCCACCCCCCCCCCCCCCCACCCCCCCCCCCCCCCACCCCCCCCCCCCCCCACCCCCCCCCCCCCCCACCCCCCCCCCCCCCCACCCCCCCCCCCCCCCACCCCCCCCCCCCCCCACCCCCCCCCCCCCCCACCCCCCCCCCCCCCCACCCCCCCCCCCCCCCACCCCCCCCCCCCCCCACCCCCCCCCCCCCCCACCCCCCCCCCCCCCCACCCCCCCCCCCCCCCACCCCCCCCCCCCCCCACCCCCCCCCCCCCCCACCCCCCCCCCCCCCCACCCCCCCCCCCCCCCACCCCCCCCCCCCCCCACCCCCCCCCCCCCCCACCCCCCCCCCCCCCCACCCCCCCCCCCCCCCACCCCCCCCCCCCCCCACCCCCCCCCCCCCCCACCCCCCCCCCCCCCCACCCCCCCCCCCCCCCACCCCCCCCCCCCCCCACCCCCCCCCCCCCCCACCCCCCCCCCCCCCCACCCCCCCCCCCCCCCACCCCCCCCCCCCCCCACCCCCCCCCCCCCCCACCCCCCCCCCCCCCCACCCCCCCCCCCCCCCACCCCCCCCCCCCCCCACCCCCCCCCCCCCCCACCCCCCCCCCCCCCCACCCCCCCCCCCCCCCACCCCCCCCCCCCCCCACCCCCCCCCCCCCCCACCCCCCCCCCCCCCCACCCCCCCCCCCCCCCACCCCCCCCCCCCCCCACCCCCCCCCCCCCCCACCCCCCCCCCCCCCCACCCCCCCCCCCCCCCACCCCCCCCCCCCCCCACCCCCCCCCCCCCCCACCCCCCCCCCCCCCCACCCCCCCCCCCCCCCACCCCCCCCCCCCCCCACCCCCCCCCCCCCAGAAGAAGAAGAAGAAGAAGAAGAAGAAGGAGAAGAAGAAGGAGGAGAAGAAGAGTGTGAATTTATATCCCCCCGTTCTCGGCTGCAGGAGACTCAAAGGGAGCTTACAATCTCCTTGCCCTTCCCCCCTCACAACAAACTTACCCTATAAAAGTGCAAATTTAGAGGCTGAGAGAGCTCCGAGAAGCTGTGACCAGCCCAAGGTCACCCAGCTGGCGTGTGTGGGAGTGCGCAAGCTAATCTGAATTCCCCAGATAAGCCTTCACAGCTCAGGCGGCAGAGCTGGGAATCAAACCCGGTTCCTCCAGATTACATACACAAGCTCTTAACCTCCTACGCCACTGCTGCTCCCACTGTTTTTTGCTGTGGTCATCTGGTAAACTCGAGTTCCCAGGAGCAGCAGTGGCGTAGGAGGTTGAGCTGTGGAGGCTTATCTGGGCAATTCAGCTTAGCCTATGCGCTCCCACACACGCCAGCTGGGTGACCTTGGGCTAGTCACAGCTTTTCGGAGCTCTCTCAGACCCACCCACCTCGCAGGGTGTTTGTTGTGAGGGGGGAAGGGCAAGGAGATTGTAAGCCCCTTTGAGTCTCCTATAGGAGAGAAAGGGGGATATAAATTCAAACTCCTCCTCCTCCTCCTCCTCCTCCTCCTCCGCCTCCTCCTCCTCCTCCTCCTCCTCCTCCTCCTCCTCTTCTTCTTCTTCTTCTTCTTCTTCTTTTTCTTCTTTTTCTTCTTTTTCTTCTTTTTCTTTTTCTCCTCCTCCTCCTCCTCCTCCTCCTCCTCCTCATTTTAGAAATTAGCAGCTGCATATGGAAGGGGAGAGAGACATCATGTTGCCAACTTGCAAACAAACCAGTGGTTTCCGTTGCTTATCTCTGCTTAGCAACCCACTTCTTGGTGGTCTCCCAAGTACCAAGTACCAATCAGGACCTCTGCTTAGCTTCCAAGATCTGATGAGGTCCTTCCAGCCATCCAGACCATTGCAGTGCCTGCATAAAGGTTGGCTTACATCTGAGATTCCGGGCGCCAGGAATGTCGCTCCTTTGTGGCACAGAAGAAACGGGTGGCGAGAGCGACCAGAGAGGGAACCCGTCATTTGCAACCAGGCCGTGAACAGTTCTCTCCCATTTTAATTGCTTTGTTTATCCCTCTGCGATCTCTATAACTCGAATGCCAATTGATTTTCCATTGTCAAGAATAACTCGATTCCAGCGAGTCAGGGAGCCTTGAATACGGAGCGGCTTTTCGTTTTTGCACAAGGCTCCGGAACAATGTCCACAATTAGAATGTTATCGGCCTCGCGGAGGAACGTAACAAGCTTGAAATGAACAGCGCAGCTGTTCCGAGTTCCCTCTCCCCTGCCACCCCTGTCCTCGCCCCCTTTGCAGATTTAATTTAAATTACAAATGCGCCAGATAAAAATGTGCGCTTAGTAGCACTTACAGGCGGTTGTTTTCACCGTGCGGCAGAGATGGAGGGCCAGGCCTGTCCGTGCGCTCTCTCCCTCTCCCCCGTTATTTTTTTTTATAAGGGACAGATGACTGGTGACCCGACCGGGAACATCAACTCCTAGTTAGCAAAGCAAGGAGCCTGTTTTCCCCCCTTCACTTTGAAATCATGCCTGGGAACTGCAGGACAGCTGCTTACCTAAATATCTTGCTCGACCCTAAGTCTAGGTGGTTATTCACCAGAGCAAGAACAAACACATTCCCTCTCACCTTCTCCCCGGAAAGATTCGTGGCACACGCACAGAAAAAGCGTACACGTCCATATTGCTCAACCTCTGAGGAATCTTTGGAGCATGTTCTATTAGTCTGCCCGAAATGCATAGATCTCAGACCTAGCTTGTTCTTTTCAACACCGACTGACTTGTGCCCTCCATATTCCAAATTGAACCGCCTCTTGAACATCGAGGATCCCAGGCAGTTGAAAATGGGGGCCAAGTTCCTGCTCGATATTGTAAAATAAGTTTCTGGCTCTCTTTTTATTTACTTATTTCCTTGAAGTTTGTACTGTATGGACTATGAGCAGCTGTTTTACCCTGTCAAACTCAGGATCGTATTACTGCACAGTTTTATCTGTATTTTCTCCTGATGCCTAATAAAGGTCTTTGAATTTGAATTTGACTGGTCTTCATCCTGAATCGACCTCTGAGGCCTTTTCTGTTCCTTTGTATTTATTTATTGATTTAATTATATTTATTCCCCACCCTTTGCCATGGTCTCAGGACGGGTTACAATAAAGTAAAGGTGTAGTCAGGTGATCCAAAGCCAGGGCACAGGCAGGAGGTCAGACAGGAAGGTAGAGAGCCGGAGTTCAGAGGAAAACCACATACGTGGAGCATACTAGGACGTACACTTATTGCACGCAGGCCCAACTATACCCAAGACAGGGATTAAGTAAGACACCCCTGCTAATGGGAGCAGCAGTGGCGTAGGAGGTTAAGAGCTCATGTATCTAATCTGGAGGAACCGGGTTTGATTCCCCGCTCTGCCGCCTGAGCTGTGGAGGCTTATCTGGGGAATTCAGATTAGCCTGTGCACTCCCACACACGCCAGCTGGGTGACCTTGGGCTAGTCAAAGCTTCTTGGAGCTCTCTCAGCCCCACCCACCTCACAGGGTGTTTGTTGTGAGGGGGGAAGGGCAAGGAGATTGTGAGGCCCTTTGAGTCTCCAGCAGGAGAGAAAGGGGGGATATAAATCCAAACTCCTCCTCCTCCTCCTCCTCCTCCTCCTCCTCCTCCTCCTTCTCCCTCTCTCTTTCTTCTTCTTCTTCTTCTTCTTCTTCTTCTTCTTCTTCTTCTTCTTCTTCTTCTTCTTCTTCTTCTTCTTCTTCTTCTTCTTCTTCTTCTTCTTCTTCTTCTTCTTCTTCTTCTTCTTCTTCTAATGGGGCCAGGATCCTGTGAGGACTCATCTCGAAAACACTAGGGCAGCACTTGAAACATTTTCAAATCGACAGAATTAACATTTGTCGGATTCAGAAGGCAGCCCTGCTGGGATCTGCATGACTACTACTTCGATACAATACAGCTTCTTAGGCCTCTAGGTGAGGTTCGAATTGTAATAAAAGACCAACAGCCAGCTAACAAACTGGCAGCTGTGAAATCAAACACAATAATAATCAACCAATAACAACAACAACAACAACAACAAACAACAATAATAATAATAGAAGAAGAAGAAGAAGAAGAAGAAGAAGTAGAAGTAGAAGAAGAAGAAGAAGAAGAAGAAGAGTTTGGATTTATACCCCCCTTTCTCTCTAGTTAAAGAGACTCAAAGGGGCTTACAATCTCCTTGCCCTTCCCCCCTCCCAACAAACACCCTGCGAGGTGGGTGGGGCTGAGAGAGCTCCGAGAAGCTGTGACCAGCTCAAAGTCACCCAGCTGGCGTGTGTGGCAGTGCACAACCTAATCTGGTTCCCCAGATAAGCCTCCACAGTTCATGTAGCAGAGCGGGGAATCAAAACCGGCCCTCCAGATTAGAGTGCCCCTGCTCTTAGCCACTATGCCACTGCTGCTCCTGTAAAAATAATGATGATAATAATGATAATGCCTCCTGGAACGAAGTGGCTCTTTAAATCTTGGCCGGCTTATTGAAATAAATTAGCTTCCTTGAAGTTCTCGTTCGTGGTTCTTCGCGAGCCCCCTTTCTCAAGACCATGGCAAACTTTTGAGAGTGCTTACTCCCCAGATTTACTTCCACGCTGACTCCCCAGATCCACTTGGCACTTGAAAGCAATGACTGCCACACCGAACCAGCTGAAGGAAGGCGAGAAATTGTTCCGTCCTGGACGTAATTTTTAAATTGCACTGCAGGCCTTTGTAGGCAGCACAATGTTAACTTGCTTATAAAGGGAAAATTCAATCAACTTTATCATGGGAAAGCAAAATGGTTGCATGTAAAGTGTTTTGAAGTATGGGAGAACCGACAAACCGCTCTCTCCGAGTTCTCTTTCAGGACCCAGATAATCAATGAACACGCTTGTAATTGAATTGCTGAGGATAATGAATCGGCCGGTTTTAAAAAAAACGGATGAATGCAGGCAACCAGCTTCCCACATGGGAAATATAAGGGAATACGCTTGCTTTCCCCCAATGTTTGTTGAAATTCCTTAATACAGAGGATCGGCTCTGATGTCGCAGGTATGAAAGGCTTTCTCTCCCTCACCGCCTCCATTCTGAAGAGAGGCCAACATCCAAACGGGACTTGGAGATCGGTTCTGTTGGAGAGAATGGCTGCTTTGAAGGGTGGAGGGTGGATCGCATCGCAAGGAGGTCCAGCGTGGTGTAGTGGTTAAAAGCAGGTGGATTCTAGTCTGGAGAACTGGGTTTGATTCCCCACTCCTCCCCCTGAGTACCTGAGTAACTGGTGAACTGGATTGGTTTCTACACTCCTGCTGGGTGACCTGGGGCTAGTGACAGTTCTTTTGAGCTCTCTCAGCCCCACCTACCTCACAAGGTGCCTGTTGTGGGGAAAGGAAGGGAAAGGAGCTTGTAAGCCATCTTGAGTCTCTGTACAGGAGAGAAAGGGGGATATAAATCCAGTTCTTCTTCTCCTTCTCCTTCTGGAAACAGAGGCTTTATACGCTTTGATATTAAGTGGGCTACCCACTGCTATGCGATGCAGCTGCGGCGGGCGTTAGCGCAAACCCCTCCCCAGGGATCGCTGCTTTTAAAGGCCCTGGGTCGCTGTATTCCGTTCAGCCCACTGCAAGGACTGTTCCGCCAAAACAATCCCTTAATACTGGTTCTGGTGGGTTTTCCGGGCTGTGTGGCCGTGGTCTGGTGGATCTTGTTCCTCCAGTGTTACACAGTATGTAACAGGATTCCCTCAGTGAGACACCTCTGAAGATGCCAGCCACAGATGCAGGCGAAACAAGATCCACCAGACCACGGCCACACAGCCCGGAAAACCCGCCAGAACCAGTTGAATCCGGCCGTGAAAGCCTTCGACGATACAATCCCTTAATAGTTGTGCCTGGGACATCCAAGGCTGCAAAAGAAAATGAAAGAATCCAGGGCAATTTCATACAGAAAAGAAAGAGCACGGGTGTGAGGGATCGCACCTAGTTGACTGAGATGCATTCCTAGCTTAATGGAATTGTTACAAAATATATTGCCACTGATTGTATCTGGTTGATTGAGATTGCATTCCTACCTCAGTGTAATCACTGCAGGATATACGTAACCAGTCTGCTATATGTTAACACTGCTGTAATGGGACATTATTTCCTCGATCTCTTCTTTATAGCTTCATACTCTATGTAGATAACTCGGCTTACCACAGTCACTCTTACTCCCATGGCAAATGGGATGTTTCCATTGGTCTGTGGGCGCAGGAGGCCAGACGGCTTTATCTCTATCATCGGTCTTGGGACGTCTGGGCTCCGAAGTAGCTCTCGCATTCTTTGGAAAAAGGGGAGAAAGGAATTGTTTCTGAAAAAAGGGGATAGAATCATAGAGTTGGAAGAGGCCCCCAAGGGCCATCCAGTCCAACCCCCTGCCATGCAGGAACACACAATCAAAGCACTCCTGACAGATGGCCACCCAGCCTTTCTTTAAACACCTCCAAAGAAGGAGACTCCACCACACTCCAAGCAGTGGTGGGATCCAAAAATTTTAGTAACAGGTTCCCATGGTGGTGGGATTCAAACTGTGGCATAGCGCCAATGGGGCTGGGCGGGTCACGACGGGGGCGGGAGCGGGCATTCCGGGGGTGGGGCATTCCTGGGCGGGGCTGTGGCAAGGACGCAGCCACTGCGCCGGTCCTTGGGCGGGAAACGAATGCACGCAGGCGCAGGCTGCCAAGCTTGCCGGTGCACCTCCTGCTAGACTGCTTCAAGTTCTGCGCGCTACTGCTGAGCGGAGGGGCGTCACTAAGGCAAAAATCACGTGGCAAAATCACCCATTAGTAACCCCCTCTTGGCATACACAAATAATGAGTAACCTACTCTCGGGAACCTGTGAGAACCGGCTGGATCCCACCTCTGACTCCAAGGTAGTGCATTTCCACTGTCGAAGTTTTTCAGGTTTGCCAGAATTGACTGTGGCAAACTGAGTGCTTCGCTGCCTTCCAGTAAACGCTGCTGATCGACAATACAGAGTCTATTGTTGAAGGCTTGCATGGCTGGAATCACTGGGGTGCTGTCTGGTTTTCAGATGCCAGCCACAGATGCAGGCGAAACGTCAGGAGAGAATGCTGCTAGAACACGGCCATACAGCCCGGAAACCAGACAGCACCCCAATACAGAGTCTGCTTATTGGTTCAAGGTTCGAGACCTAACGTTAGGGCAATTTTAGAAGTGAGCCAAGCTCTGTAAACAGAGCAGAAGAGAACAACGTTGTCCCTTTCTTTTTCATCTGCTCTTGCCCTTCCTGTGGAAATCCGTGCCCAAGCTGTATGCGCCGCGGCCCCAGATGAACAGGGCAGCCGGATACGCTCCAGTGTTCAAAGTCCTCAATATCACACCATCTGGATGCACTCTGCGGTCTTCTTCCTCGAAGACTCTTCTCTACTAGGGAGTGACTGATGGGAACTCAGGGGCTATTTTTCTGGGAGTTGCCAACCATCTGGTAAATGAACCTCTAGCGCAAAACTCAATATAAAGAACTAAGAAGAGGGGAAGAGAGAAAATAATTAAGGAGAAAGATTTAGAGAGATTGGGAGCTAACAGACGAGCAACAAGCACTCGGGGGCTCAGTTGCTGGCATCTAATAGGAAGAAGAAGAAGAGGAGGAGGAGGAGGAGGAGGAGTTTGGATTTATATCCCCCTTTCTCTCCTGCAGGAGACTCAAAGGGGCTTACAATCTCCTTGCCCTTCCCCCCTCACAACAAACACCCTGTGAGAGGTGGGCTGAGAGCCCGAAGCTGCAGGACTAGCCTGGGTCACCCAGAAGCTGGGCGCAGGTGGAGGGCACAGGCTAATCTGAATTCCCCAGATCAGCCTCCACAGCTCAGGCGGCAGAGCGGGGAATCAAACCCGGTTCCTCCAGATTAGATACACGAGCTCTTAACCTTCTATGCCACTGCTGCTCACTGCAGAAGAAGAAGAAAAAGAAGAAGAAGAGGAGGAGGAGGAGGAGGAGGAGGAGTTTGGATTTATATCCCCCCCTCTCTCCTGCAGGAGACTCAAAGGGGCTGACAATCTCCTTGCCCTTCCCCCCTCACAACAAACACCCTGTGAGGTAGGTGGGGCTGAGAGAGCTCCGAGAAGCTGTGACTAGCCCAAGGTCACCCAGCTGGCATGTGTGGGAGGGCACAGGCTAATCTGAATTGCCCAGATAAGCCTCCACAGCCTGTATGGGCAGAGCTGGGAATCAAACCCGGTTCCTCCAGATTGTATTACACCTAGCTCTTAACCTTCTGTATGCCACTTGTTAGCCATTGCAGAAGAAGAAAAAGAAGAAGAAGAGGAGGAGGAGGAGGAGGAGGAGGAGGAGGAGTTTGGATTTATATCCACCCCCTTTCTCTCCTGTAGAGACCAAGGCTTACAATCTCCTTTGCCCTTCCACCTCACAACAAACACCCTGTGAGGTGGTGGGGCTGAGAGAGCTCCGAAGCTGTGGGACTAGCTCCAAGGGTCACCTAGCTGGGCGTGCAGGGAGTGCCTGCAGGCTAATCTTGAATTCTCAGAGAGGCTCTCCACAGCCTGTATGCAGAGCTGGGAATCAAACCCGGTTCCTCCAGATTAGAATGCACCTGCTCTTAACCACTACGCCACTGCTGCTCCTCTCCTGGGAGCTTCACCGTATAGCTGGGAAGAGAAACGAAGTTATGTGTGCACGTTGTGCGTGCTACCTCTGAAACATTTGGACAAGCAGGGGAAATTTCAGCTTGCTCATAATCTTCAGAATCTATGGCCTAAGCAACCAGGAGTACCATAATTTAGATGGGTGCCTGGCAGAGGGTTGTGTGTGTGCAGTAGACAGCCCCAGTCAACACCTGCTCTGACCTACTTCCCCACCCCTCTGCCCCAGCAAGCCCCTGGGAGTCTCCCCACATGCCCCACTCCTGGCATCTTTTAGCCTGGCTGGGCCGACATTGGGCGCCCCTCTTCCCTGACCCGCCACACTGTGGGGCTGAGGAGTGGGGCTGAGGAGTGCCCTGTGGCAGTCCAGCCAGACTGCTACTTTTGGTGGAGGCTCTCCTGGCTGAAGGAGCAGCCTGGCGGGGCGAGTCCGAGGGGAGGGGTGTGGCCGGGGGGGAGGAGGAAGAAAGAGAGAGTGGTGATATTACCTTTGGTACCCCTTTGGTACCCTCTCCACGCTCTGCTCTTTTGGCTGTACAGAAAGTCTGAGCAAGGAGAGAATGAAGGTATTGGGGCTGCCAGTTCCAGTTTGGAAAATCCCTGGAGATTTCTCAGCAGAGTCTGGGGTGGACAGAGTTTCAGGGAAAGGAGCAGCAGTGGCGTAGGAGGTTAAGAGCTCGTGTATCTAATCTGGAGGAACCGGGTTTGATTCCCAGCTCTGCCGCCTGAGCTGTGGAGGCTTCTCTGGGGAATTCAGATTAGCCTGTACACTCCCACACATGCCAGCTGGGTGACCTTGGGGTGGTCACAGCTTCTCGGAGCTCTCTCAGCCCCACCCACCTCACAGGGTGTTTGCTGTGAGGGAGCAAGAGCAAGGAGATTGTAAGCCCCTTTGATTCTCCTGCTGGAGAGAAAGGGGGGATATAAATCCAAACTACTCCTCCTCCTCCTCCTCCTCCTCCTCCTCCTCCTCCTCCTCCTCCTCCTCCTCCTCCCTCCCTCCCTCCCTCCCTCCCTCCCTCCCTCTTCTTCTTCTTCTTCTTCTTTCTTCTTCTTTCTCTTCTTCTTCTCTTTCTTCTTCTTTCTTCTTCTTCTTCTTCTTCTTCTTCTTCTTCTTCTTCTTCTTCTTCTTCTCCTCCTCCTCCTCCTCCTTCTCCTCCTCCTCCTCCTCCTCCTCCTCCTCCTCCTCCTCCTCCTCCTCCTCCTCCTCCGTGGGACCTAATGCCACAGAGTCCATTCTGCAAAATAGCCCCTGATCTTTATAATCTGGAGATTATTTGCAATTTCAGGAGAGCTTCGGTAACGTTTTCTTGACCTAGTAGGGAAGACAAAAGCTGCCTCAACATCTCGTCTTCACACTTCCCCCCCACAATGGTATGAATTACTCAGACGAAGTCCGAACGCGATGCTTCCCATGAGGAAACCTTCTCGAGTCACTGGGCTGAGTAAGCATCTCCTGCAGCAAGGTTATCGGCCCTCAGAGGCTCCGTGCCTTCTCGGATTGCCGCGCGTAACTCACCGGATCAATCAGCAGGATCGTGTTCTGACCGAGATGGAGATGCTCATAAGGTTTTGTTTTCTCCGTGCAGTTGGAAATAGCTGAAAGGAGACCTCTTTGTGCCAGATTTGTGCATCGGCGGTGGATTTATTTGGTGGCTTTACTGTCTGGTAAAATGGCAGCTCTTTATTTACTTCGTTTATACCCCATCTTTCTCCACAGTGGGGACCCCAAATAGCTGGCATTACTCTCCTCTCCTCCATTTTATCCCCACAGCAACCCTGTGAAGGGGGTTAAGATGAGAGAGTGTGACTGACTCACGCAAAAAGGCACCCGAGACTCACTCTGGGTGCTGCCCCGCCCAACTATGCTCCTCCCTTTCCCTCTCACCCTCTCCCTCCTCCCTCTTCAAGGTGAGGCACAGTTGGGGGGGTACAACCCTGCAAGGCCCTCCTATGTGACCACAACAAGTGGTATCCAGAGATTCAGCCCCCCCATTCCTCCCCTAGCTACGACCCTGGGTCCAAGGTCACCCATAGCAGAGTTCGGCTTCAAACCTGGGTCTCCAGGTACTAGTTCGACCCTATAACCACTATACCACGCTGGCTCTCAGCTCTTTGGGGTACTCCTGCAAGAACAACCTCTTTTTGGAACTCTTTTTTCCCCTTTCCCTAACCTATATATAACTCCCCTTTTTAACTGAAAACAAAGGCCTCTTTCCGCGACAGGTCGTATAGCATAGCCTCTAGGGACGGCAAAAACGCCTGTCCCTAGGAGTCAGAGTTGCGCAAGATGGGGCACGCAGCTGCTTCGCAGCAGCGCCGCCCTCGCTCCTCCCCAGCGGCGCGAAGCCACCATTTTCCCACCTCGCTCCCTGGTGGATGGGGGGTGCGAACGGCAGTGGCTGGAAGGCGCCATCCTTCCCCCCTTTCCTGATCGACTTACCTTCCCTGCGATCTTCTGGCGCATCGCCAAGGCCTGGGGACATGCCTCCCATGCCCTGCAACTCTGGAGAAGTCACACAGGGCAGGGTGTGTGTGTGTTCCCTGGCCTCAGCGACGCACCGGACGGTCACAGGGAAGATACGTCGATTGGGTGACGGTGCTCCACGGCACCGTCTTCCCTGTCATTACCGGGACCGTTCGTGCGAATGGTCCCAGGGAGGTTGGGTCGGCATCATGTACGCCGACCCAACCCCCAGCGTGGCCGTGCGGAAGCAGCCAAACATATATCCTTTCCCTGTTTTATTCTTCATTCCATCTCCCTCTCGTCTTTTCTTATTTTCCTGCCTTGTGTTGATTTTTCCAGTTGTAATCCCCACCCCCAACTGGGGTCAGTGGTTATTGGAAGTCTGATTTCCATATTTCTTTCTGAAGTCTCTTCTCCCTCTTTCCTTAGCTAACACAGCAGCTGAAAACTATCCCTGTTTCTCGGCTTTCCTATCTGAAATATATTTCCGTAATAAACATTTATCTTTAATTAGAGAGTCTGCCGCTTTTTTGTGCAATTTGCGTCCTGGGAACAGAAGCTTAGTTCTCTGCCCACTGTACATATTGATGGCACCATATTAACAATAATAAATGAGAAAAAAAGCACACAGTGGTCATTTCCGCATGGTCAAAATATTCTTGGTGCAGCAAGAAAAATATCCCTGTGCAGCCAAGAATTCCACATGGTTCCCAGCCCTAAAGTGGGTTTACCCCATAATATTTCCCTCATCCCAGGGTATTCAAAAACTGCCAAATTGGAAGTTTTTTTTTAAAAAAACCCAGGCTAAGCCTGCTAGAGCCTGTTACTTGCTAGAGCAAACACCAATTGGGAGCAGGACTGGTTTATTTTTCCTACCCAGCTGCTTGATCTCCCCGCCTGATGTTCATTCAAACTGCCACTCAAAAACAACAGCCAATCAGAATGCGGGACACCGGGCATACTCAGAGGTGCTTGCAGCTGCCACTCAAAAACAACAATCAGAATGTGGGACACTGGGCATGCTCAGAAATGCTTGCAAAGTAGATACAGAAGTCCTGGGCTTGTGCGAAACAAACGGGAGTATTTCCTTACAGTCTTCTCTGGATTCCTTCAAAAAATGGGCAGCCATGCGAACAGACACCCTGGGATAAAATAGACCCAGGTTAAAAAGATGGGGGTACACAGGTATAATTTTGCCACGTGGAAAAGACAGTGACTAGACTCTGGGGTTGGTAAGAACGGTCCAACCTTCCGTCTCCATCAGCATATTGTGCAATATTCAAGCTGGGATGCGTGTCAGCATTTTTCAAGGCGCAGCTGACTTTCCTGACTGAATCCTGTTGAGAAACTGCCTTCAGGCTGTGGAGTCTGATGATTTTTTTTGCCCTGTCTGAAGGGCAGGGAGGTTGCCAGCAGGATGACTGGCAGACGCAGGGGACACGGTCTCCAGCAGCATGATCCAAGACCTTGGCTTACTCTGACACCGCTTTGCTTCCAGTGATGGAAAGGCCAGCTGTGAGATGCTCTTGCTAGTCCGCTGCACTGCTCGGCGCCTTTAGCCGATGACTGCGGAATTATTAGCTTGAGGCTGGAGGGTCCCTCTGCCAATTTTCCAACTCCCTCATCTTGTTAATTACAGATGGGGAATGAAAAAAGTGCAAACGGCCCCTCTGTCTTTCTTTCAAGAGGAAACCAGCCCTGTCAAAACTTTGTCTGCTTATCTCCCTCTCAAAGTCGTCCCCCCAGTCCGCTGGCGGTAGCTGATTTTCCTGCGATCTTCAGTCCTAACCATCCTGGTTAGATGGAGCCATTGTGGTTAAGAGCAGGTGCATTCTCATCTGGAGAACCGGGTTTGATCCCCTGCTCTGCCACTTGAGGTGTGGAGGCTTTCCTGGGGGACCAGATTAGCTTGTGCACTCCAACACATGCCAGATTAGCTTGTGCACTCCAACACATGCTTGTGCACTCCAACACAACCTTGGGCTAGTCACAGTTCTTCCGAGCTCTCTCAGCCCCACCCACCTCACAGTGGAAAGGGAAAGGAGATTGTAAGCCCCTTTGAGTCTCCTTCAGGAGAGAAAGGGGGGGGGATATACATCCAAATTCTTCCTCTCTTCTTCTTCTTAGTGATGAACATCCCCTTCCCGGTATTGTCGAAGGCTTTCATGGACAGATTCAATTGGTTGTTGTGGGTATTCCGGGCTGTGTGGCCGTGGTCTGGTAGATCTTGTTCCTAAAGTTTCGCCTGCATCTGTGGCTGTCATCTTCAGAGGTGTACCACAGAGGGAAGTTTGTTACCCACTGTGTCCAGTGAGAAGGGAATATGTTAGTGGGGTATATATTGTCCATGTCCCTGGTGGGGATCCATGGTCACCTTCCCTGATAACCCCCCTATTGCAGGGCATCTGTCCCTGGTCAGCCCTTCCTACCTCGCTGGTTACCTGACCCTAATCAGCACTGATTTTCTCTCTTTTCTTGGTTTCTCTCCTCCACCTTTTAAATCTAGTGCAAGTTTTTAATGGCTCTCCACAGACAACGTTCCATCTGTCTCTGTCACCTCTGCGGCTTTCTCTCATTTAAATGAGGATAAATGCCGCTAATGAGTTTTGACAGGCGTCCTGGACTCTGAGAGAATGTGGAATGAGCAGAGGGTGCATATGTGCAACGGAGAGGGATGTAGCTTATGGCTTGGAATCTCAACCAACGGCTGTCGCCAGAGAAGAGAAAACAAGTTGCATTCAACACAGGACACCCAGACAGTGTCAGACAGGAACCTTTATAGACAAAACAAGCTTAAGGGGGCTGAATAGCATTTAGGGGACAGGAATGTTGGGTACAGGAAAGTCGGGTTCGGAAAATGTTGGTTTCAGGAATGTTGGGTACAGGAAAGTACAGGAATGTTGAGACAACATGTGACTGGAACAGCATTTAAAGTACAGGAATGTTGGGTACAGGACAGTTGGGTACAGGAAAGTACAGGAATGTTGAGAAACATGTGACTGGAATAGTGTTTAGGGTACAGGAATGTTGAGTACAGGAATGTTGGGTACAGGAAAGTACAGGAATGTTGAGAAACATGTAACTGGAATAGTGTTTAGGGTACAGGAATGTTGGGTACAGGACAGTTGGGTACAGGAAAGTACAGGAATGTTGAGTAACATGTGACTGGAATAGTGCTTAGGGTACAGGAATGTTGAGTACAGGAATGTTGGGTACAGGAAAGTACAGGAATGTTGAGAAACATGTGACTGGAATAGTGTTTAGGGTACAGGAATGTTGGGTACAGGACAGTTGGGTACAGGAAAGCACAGGAATGTTGAGAAACATGTGACTGGAATAGTGTTTAGGGTACAGGAATGTTGGGTACAGGACAGTTGGGTACAGGAAAGCACAGGAATGTTGAGAAACATGTGACTGGAATAGTGTTTAGGGTACAGGAATGTTGGGTACAGGAAAGTACAGGAATGTTGAGAAACATGTGACTGGAATAGTGTTTAGGGTACAGGAATGTTGGGTACAGGACAGTTGGGTACAGGAAAGCACAGGAATGTTGAGAAACATTGACTGGAATAGTGTTTAGGGTACAGGAATGCTGGGTACAGGACAGTTGGGTACAGGAAAGTACAGGAATGTTGAGAAACATGTGACTGGAATAGTGTTTAGGGTACAGGAATGTTGGGTACAGGACAGTTGGGTACAGGAAAGCACAGGAATGTTGAGAAACATGTGACTGGAATAGTGTTTAGGGTACAGAACAGCAGTGCAGGGAGCACAGGAATGTTGAGAAACATTGACTGAATAGTACTTAGGGTACAGGAATGTGGGGTACAGGACAGTTGGGTACAGGAAAGTACAGGAATGTTGAGGTCACGTGACTGGAATAGTGTTTAGGGTACAGGAATGTTGGGTACAGGACAGTTGGGTACAGGAAAGCACAGGAATGTTGAGAAACATGTGACTGGAATAGTGTTTAGGGTACAGGAATGTTGGGTACAGGAAAGTACAGGAATGTTGAGAAACATTGACTGGAATAGTGTTTAGGGTACAGGAATGCTGGGTACAGGACAGTTGGGTACAGGAAAGCACAGGAATGTTGAGAAACATGTGACTGGAATAGTGTTTAGGGTACAGGAATGCTGGGTACAGGACAGTTGGGTACAGGAAAGTACAGGAATGTTGAGAAACATGTGACTGGAATAGTGTTTAGGGTACAGGAATGTTGGGTACAGGAACAAGGTACAGAAAGCACATGGAACAGAGAAACATTGACTGAAGAAGTGTTTAGGTACAGGAATGCTGGGTACAGGACACAGTTGGGTACAGAAAGTACAGGAATGTTGAGAAACATGTGTGACTGGAATAGTGTTTAGGTACAGGAATGTTAAGTACAGGACAGTTAAGTACAGGAAAGCTACAGGAATGCTGAAAATACTGACTGGAATAGCAAGGTTTAGGTACAGGAATACTCGTTAGGACAGTTGGGTACAGGAAAGTACAGGAATGTTGAGAAACATGTGACTGGAATAGTGTTTAGGGTACAGGAATGTTGGGTACAGGACAGTTGGGTACAGGAAAGCACAGGAATGTTGAGAAACATGTGACTGGAATAGTGTTTAGGGTACAGGAATGTTGGGTGCAGGAAAGCACAGGAATGTTGAGAAACATTGACTGGAATAGTGTTTAGGGTACAGGAATGCTGGGTACAGGACAGTTGGGTACAGGAAAGTACAGGAATGTTGAGAAACATGTGACTGGAATAGTGTTTAGGGTACAGGAATGTTGGGTACAGGACAGTTGGGTACAGGAAAGCACAGGAATGTTGAGAAACATTGACTGGAATAGTGTTTAGGGTACAGGAATGTTGGGTACAGGACAGGTGGGTACAGGAAAGTACAGGAATGGTGAGTAACATGTGACTGGAATAGTGTTTAGGGTACAGGAATGTTGGGTACAGGACAGTTGGGTACAGGAAAGCACAGGAATGTTGAGAAACATGTGACTGGAATAGTGTTTAGGGTACAGGAATGTTGGGTACAGGACAGTTGGGTACAGGAAAGCACAGGAATGTTGAGAAACATGTGACTGGAATAGTGTTTAGGGTACAGGAATGTTGGGTGCAGGAAAGCATGGAATGTTGAGAAACATTGAATGGAATAGTGTTTTAGTGCCAGAATGGGTACAGGGACAGTTGGGTGAAAGGAAAGCACAGGAATGTTGAGAACATGTGATTGGAATAGTGTTTAGGGTACAGGAATGCCAAGTACAGGACAGTTGGGCACAGGAAAGTACAGGAATGTTGAGAAACATGTGACTGGAATAGTGTTTAGGGTACAGGAATGTTGAGCACAGGACAGTTGGGTACAGGAAAGCACAGGAATGTTTGAGAGAAACTTCATTGACTGGAATAGTGTTTAGGTACAGGAATGCTGGGTACAGGACAGTTGGGTGGCTGTGGAAAGTACAGGAATGTTGAGAAACATGTGACTGGAATAGTGTTTAGGGTACAGGAATGTTGGGTACAGGACAGTTGGGTACAGGAAAGCACAGGAATGTTGAGAAACATTGACTGGAATAGTGTTTAGGGTACAGGAATGTTGGGTACAGGACAGTTGGGTACAGGAAAGTACAGGACAAGTTGGGAGGAAACATGTGACTGGAATAGTGTTTAGGGTACAGGAATGTTGGGTACAGGAGGCTGGGTACAGGGAAAGCACAGGAATGTTGAGGAACATGTGACTGGGAATAGTGTTTAGGGTACAGGAATGTTGGGCGCAGGAAAGCAATATGGAATGTTGAGAAACATTGACTGGAAATAGTGTTTAGGTACAGGAACAAGCTGCATGCATAAAGGGTACAGGAAAGTACAGGAAATGGTGTCACGTGGACTGGAATAGTGTTTAGGGTACAGGAATGTTGGGTACAGGACAGTTGGGTACAGGAAAGCACAGGAATGTTGAGAAACATTGACTGGAATAGTGTTTAGGGTACAGGAATGCTGGGTACAGGACAGTTGGGTACAGGAAAGTACAGGAATGTTGAGAAACATGTGACTGGAATAGTGTTTAGGGTACAGGAATGTTGGGTACAGGAAAGTACAGGAATGTTGAGAAACATGTGACTGGAATAGTGTTTAGGGTACAGGAATGTTGGGTACAGGAAAGTACAGGAATGTTGAGAAACATTGACTGGAATAGTGTTTAGGGTACAGGAATGCTGGGTACAGGACAGTTGGGTACAGGAAAGCACAGGAATGTTGAGAAACATGTGACTGGAATAGTTTTTAGGGTACAGGAATGTTGGGTACAGGAAAGTACAGGAATGTTGAGAAACATGTGGCTGGAACAGCATTTAGAGTACATGAATGTTGGGTACAGGACAGTTGCGTACAGGAAAGTGGTGGGATTCAAACAGTGGTGCCACCGCACACACGCACCTCCCGTCCCTATTGGGCAGGGAGGTTGCTTTAGTAACCCCTTCTTGGCACTCAGAAAAAATTAGTAACCACTTCTAGAGAAGTGGTGAGAACTGGTTGGATCCCACCTCTGCTTCTATGGCATTATACTCCACCAAAGTCCCTTCTCTTCTCAACCCTGCCCTCCCCAACCAAGGTCCTATTTTAAATAGTTTGTATATCTTTCCCTCCCCTCAACCTCTCTTTTTGAAAAGAAAAACTGCAGAGAGTGCTGGTGCTTCGGCCCGCTGCAGTGGCGTACCGCCGGGGGGACATATGGGGACAAATGTCCCCGGGTTGCGGCCATTTAGTCAGGTGGGGGGTGGAAAATTCCCACCCACACCTCTCTTCCTTTCCCTTGGGGTCCATACACTGACTTCAAGACCTGGTGCAAAAAAAGTTGTTTGGTCATGGTGGGGGAGGGCGGCCGCCCATACAGGGGATGGGGTGTGCAGAAAACTCAGACTGTGCACCGGGCTTCATTTTCCCTAGATACGCCTCTGGCCCTCTGGAACCTTGTTGTTGATGAAAGCCCACCCGATCAAGACCAAACAGGCCTGCCAACCTCCAGGGGGTGGCTGGAGATCTTCTGCTATTACACCTTTTTTATTTTATAATTTTTATTGTATCATTTGAATTTTACAGTTTATAGTAATTTCCTTCTTCATGCATTTTCAAACAATACTTCCCCCCTTTTCTCCCTCCCCCATTACTTCTTCATAGTTTTGCCAAACAGCAGTAAGTTCGTTCTCTGTAGCCTCTTCTCCCCTATTTCTTCATTGACTTGAGCTTCTTTCATCCAGTCCACGAATATTATCCATATCTTCAAAATTTCATTCTGTTTATCTTGCCACGTTTTATTTTTAGTTAGTATATCGAAAATATCAAGTGTTCCCAGATATATTCTAACCATCTCTGAAGTGTCCATTTTTCTTTTCTTTCCAGCCCAAGGCTATTGTTGCATGGGCTGCTTTAATCATTATTTTATACATATAACTATATTGTCCACCCTTCTGTCTTCCATGAACATTAAGTCATTATTTAAATCAATATTTATCTTCACCAATTTCTCGATATATAACAATACAATTGTCCAATTTTTTTTTTACTTCTGCACATTCTATCCACATATGGCTATAATATGCCTCTTGGTCTCCACAGTGCTAGCATTTGGAACTAAGTCCTTTTATCATGTATGCTAGTCGTTTTGGTGTTCTATACCATTTTAATATCACTTTTCTTTCTAACTCCATATATTTCTCAGTCTTTATATTTTTCCAACCGTCTATTAATTTTTCAGTATTACCAATGTCTAGAAATCCTCCTTTCTCCCATTTTTGTTTCAATGTTCTTATCATGGATTCCTTCTGCTATTACACCTGATTTACAGGTGACCGAAATCATTTGAGCTGGAGAACATACCTGCTTTGGAAAGCAGATTTTGTGGCATTGAAGTCCCTCCCCTTTCAAAACTCTGCCCTCCTCAGGCTCCCCTCCCCCGAATCTCCAGGTATTCCCCAATCCAGAGCTGGCGACTCTGACCAGAGCTTTACAATCCAAAACAACAAACCCTAATACCTGGATGGAGACGGGGCTAAACAAATTCTTCATCTTTTTTCCCCGAGCAGGCAAAAATATGTTGATTTGTTTCCGGACGAGTCGTTCGGCTTGCTTAATTCCTGCCTCGGCGGGTAACAGCCCGTAATAGGATGGAAATATTGATTTGGAGAAACATGTGGGATTAGAGCACTAATGAGCGTTTAAATGGAAGCACCTGTACGGAGCGTCATTACTGCTATTAACATCCCTTTCAATCCATTACCCGTTAAAGTGCTCTCTCTGTGAATTCCAGAAAGATCTTTTTTTTGTCTCTCAGATGGTTTTGTTTCCCACTTGGAGTGGGAAACTTGGAGTTTCCGCACTTGGAGTACTGTGTTCAGTTCTGGTCGCCACATCTCAAAAAGGATATTGAAGAGATAGAAAAAGTAGAGAGAAGGGCAACGAGGATGATTGAAGGATTGGAGAACCTTCTTTATGAGGAGAGGCTGCAGTGTTTGGGGCTCTTTAGTTTGGAGAGGAGACGTCTGAGGGGGGATATGATTGAAGTCTATAAAATTATGCATGGGGTAGAAGATGTTGACATTTCTCTCTTTCTCACAATACTAGAACCAGGGGGCATCCATTGAAAACGCTGGGGGGAAGGATAAGGACTAATAAAAGGAAACACTTCTTCACACAACGTGTGATTGGTGTTTGGAATATGCTGCCACAGGAGGTAGTGATGGCCACTCACCTGGATAGCTTTAAAAGGGGTTTGGACAGATTTATGGGGGAGAAGTCGATCTATGGCTGCCAATCTTGATCCTCCTTGACCTGAGATTGCAAATGCCTCAGCAGACCAGGTGCTCGGGAGCAGCAGCAGCAGCAGAAGGCCATTGCTTTCACCTCCTGCACGTGAGCTCCCAAAGGCACCTGGTGGGCCACTGCGAGTAGCAGAGTGCTGGACTAGATGGACTCTGGTCTGATCCAGCAGGCTCGTTCTTATGTTCTTATGTTTTCTGTAGGACTTTGAATGTGATTTCTTTCCATTTCTTCTGCAGCTCCTGCATCTTGCTTTTGAAGATAGACTGGGAAACAATAACAATAACAAAAACAATAACAGAAAGGTTCTGCTAGGAGTATGTATTTTCACGCTTGAATTATCTCAATATTTACACTCCACTGTTCTCCTTAATGGGAAGCCAAAGTCGGTTACAAAGCTGTCTTCTCTTCCACCATCTTCTCCTCACAACAACCACCTTGTGAGGTTAGTTAGGAAAGTGACTGGCCCAAGGCCACACAGTAGCAAGCTTCCATAGCAGAGTGGGATTTTGAACTCGGTTCTCTCAGATGCGACACCAGCTGTTTTGAGCCGGCGGGCACCTTTGAAATCCTGACACAGGATGGCAGTTACAACCACAAAATGGCTGCCATGGGAGGCAAAGCCAACGACAAAATGTCAGGGAGCAGGGCCAGGCACAGCTCTTAACAGTCACTGTTAATATTTCAACCCTGTGCTATACTCTGTTTCATATAAAGATGTTAGTTTGGTCAGTTAAGGTGTAGCATTTCAGAAAATTGTATGCTTCCACATGAGAATATAGTCCCGAACGAATATGAGAATTATCATTCACTTTTTCGCATTGCCTTTGTTAAAACCATTAGATCTCTGCGTATCTTTTGCCCTGACCTGGGTAGCCCAATCTTGTCAGGTCATAGAAGCTAGGCAGGGTCAACCCTGATTTTTACTTGGATGGGAGGCCATTAAGGAAGTCCAGGGGCAGGCAATGGCAAACCAGCTCTGTATATCTTTTGCCCTGATCCAGATAGCACAGGCTAGCCCAACCTTATCAGGTCATTGCATTTAAGCTGGGTCGGGCCTGGTTATGACTTGAATGGGAGGTCATTAAGGAAATCCAGGGATGCTACATAGAGGCAGGCAATGGCAAACCACCTCTGTATGTCTCTTGCCCTGAGCCAGATAGCACAGGCTAGCCCAACCTTGTCAGGTCATAGAAGCTAAGCTGGGTTGAGTCTGGTTACGACTTGGATGGGAGACCACTAAGGAAATCCAGGGATGCTACATGGAGGCAGGCAATGGCAAACCACCTCTGTATGTCTCTTGCCCTGATCCAGATAGCACAGGCTAGCCCAACCTTTTCAGGTCATCGCATCTAAGCTGGGTCGGGCCTGGTTATGACTTGGATGGGAGACCACTAAGGAAATCCAGGGATGCTACATGGAGGCAGGCAATGGCAAACCACCTCTGTATATCTTTTGCCCTGAGCCAGATAGCACAGGCTAGCCCAACCTTATCAGGTCATAGAAGCTAAGCTGGGTCGGGCCTGGTTAGAACTTTGATGGGAGGCCATTAAGAAAATCCAGGGCTGCGACAATGGCAAACCACCTCTGTATGTCTCTTGCCTTGAGAACCCTAGGAGGTCTGCAACTTGACAGCACTTTCTATCACCCCTTGGGGCCATTGGTACCCGTGAACTGGCATTCCGAGCAGGTAGGCAGCTCTGGGGAAACGGCGAGCTTGTTGCAAACTTTTGTCAAGTACGCTCATAAATACCGAGGCATTGACGAATCATGCTCTGGCCCATCGCAAACGTTAATTCAAATGGAAAAAAAGACATTATTCTGAATGCAAAATTCAAGCATCTTTGATGCCTCTCTCCACGCTTTAAATGCTCGGTTTTATTTTGAGTCCCTTTGCCCCGAAATTATTATCCCATTTGCAATTAAAAACGAGATGTATTTTGAGCGCGTGCCGCTTCGGCGCCCGTGTGGTCGGCGTTCATCAGCTTGCGCAGGCAAAAGCCGCTCTTGAAGCATGCTCAGAAACTGATTAACTCCTTACTTGGTGTTAATGAATCCAATCCTGATTGCTGATGTGGTGTTGAGTTTTTGGGGGAATGGAATTGTAAATACCGCCGAAGCGCCGGCTGCCTCTTCCTCCTCCTTTGGGAAACTGGTAAACAAGGAACACACAGGGCACGGCATCGTGGTTGATTCTGCACAGCAAATGCATAATGGGTTGCAGTTGTTAGGTTCTGAGGCAACAGCCAATAATTCAGGCTCTGGATGTAGAATCAGAAGTCTTTATTGTACTGCTACAATGACCAATACTGCAGGAAGCCAGATCCAAGGATCGTGGTTCCTGCAGTCACCTTGATTTTTATTTTCCCACTCAAACTCCCCCCCCCCCATCTAAACTTCCCACAGATTAACAGAACAACAGAATCACGAGGTGGGAATAGTTTTATGTGTTCTAAGGTCGATTCCGCACTTGGGTTATCGACCTAAGTTCGAGCTGCGTTCGACCTCAGTGCTCCGCACAACCACTGGGATCGACGTGGTTTTGTACCAGCTTCGCCCCATGTAACGGTCAAATGTCCGACTCCAGTTGGGAACTACGACTTTTTAAGGGAACCCCGCATGAACGCAGCTCGATTCCAGTAAAGTGCGGAATCTCTGGTGCCAGGAGTCCCCCATTCAGCCAATCACAGCTGAGTGTTTCGGGCATGCGTACAGCTGGCCAATCAAAAAATGCCACCTTCACTCCTCCATTCCTGTGCATGCCGGTGCACCTCCTGCTAGACTGTGCCAATCATCTGACAATACGATCAGCTGCACCTGCTCTGGTTGCAAAATTCCATGCAAAATGTAATCATGTTGACAAGAGTGGGAAATAAGAACATAAGAACATAAGAACAAGCCAGCTGGATCAGACCAGAGTCCATCTAGTCCAGCTCTCTGCTACTCGCAGTGGCCCACCAGGTGCCTTTGGGAGCTCACATGCAGGATGTGAAAGCAATGGCCTTCTGCGGCTGTTGCTCCTGAGCACCTGGTCTGCTAAGGCATTTGCAATCTCAGATCAAGGAGGATCAAGATTGGTAGCCATAGATCGACTTCTCCTCCATCAATCTGTCCAAGCCCCCTTTTTAAAGCTATCCAGGTGAGTGGCCATCACCACCTCCTGTAGCAGCATATTCCGAACACCAATCACCTGTTGCGTGAAGAAGTGTTTCCTTTTATTCATCCTAATTCTCCCCCCTCCCAGCATTTTCAATGGATGCCCCCCAAATAAAGGCATAGGGGCAGAAAATCAGTCTCTGTAGTCAAGTAAGATTCCTATGTCCTCATCCAGCCCTGGAGCAACCGCTGTTTTGAATTTGTGAATGAACTCAAGTTGTGAATGAACTCAAGTCACATCTTGTTGTCTCCCTTTGAAGCTCTCCTTGATCCTAAATGTTGAGCCCATCATAAGTTGAATAGAAGGTGTTCCACCCATCCATAGCTACTGCTGCTCTGAGCAGCTACAGCTTTTCAGTTTCCTCCACCTGCTCATAAGAGGCAAAATTTATTATTTACAGGGCCTTGCTCCTTGCCATATTTTACCATTCATTCCCCCATCTCTGTCTCTCCTGCGCCAACCCATAAAAACACATTAATTTATGAGGCAGAAATTACATCTGAGTCTTGGCCACCTGTGATTAGAGACAAGAAAAATGATTTCTGCCCCCCCTTCTCCTCCTTTCAGCTCAGCCGCATGATTTATGACATTATTATTACAGACAAATACGTTTTTTCACAATTACTGTTTCGATAACATATTGATTTCCTTCCCCCCCCGCCCTGCTGGCATCGGGCTACGTGAGTATATTATTTGGACGTGTGGATTCTTAACGGGATGCTTTGCTGCTCTGTGAGTGCTTAGATCGGATCACAGACTTAACGGAGACATCAAAAAATATATGCAAGGATCCTGCGTGAGAGGGACAGAAGAATAAAAGGTCCCCACATAGCCCAGACGGGAATCCAGATTCCAAACATGGTTAATGATAATGCTGAGAAACTCATGAAATTGTCTGATCTGAAATAAGAACATAAGAACTACCCTGCTGGATCAGACCGGAGTCCATCTAGTCCAGCACTCTGCTACCCTGTTTCCCCAAATATAAGACATCCCCTAAAAATAAGACATAGTAGAGGTTTTGCTGAAGTGCGAAATATAAGGCATCCCCCGAAAGTAAGACGCAGCAAAGTTTTTGTTTAAAAGCATGCCCGACAAACAGAACACAGAAAAATAAGACATCCCCTGAAAATAAGACATAGCGCATCTTTGGGAGCAAAAATTAATATAAGACACTGTCTTATATTCAGGGAAACACGGTACTCGCAGTGGCCCACCAGGTGCCTTTGGGAGCTCACGTGCAGGAGGTGAAAGCAATGGCCTGCTGCTGCTGCTGCTCCTGAGCACCTGGTCTGCTAAAGCATTTGCCATCTCAGATCAAGGAGGATCAAGATTGGTAGCC
This sequence comes from Sphaerodactylus townsendi, assembly GCF_021028975.2. Taxonomy (NCBI): domain Eukaryota; kingdom Metazoa; phylum Chordata; class Lepidosauria; order Squamata; family Sphaerodactylidae; genus Sphaerodactylus; species Sphaerodactylus townsendi. The sequence continues at coordinate 62,901,618 of NC_059433.1, forward strand.
ATAGATCGACTTCTCCTCTGTAAATCTGTCCAAGCCCCTTTTAAAGCTATCCAGGTGAGTGGCCATCACCACCTCCTGTGGCAGCATGTTCTATAGGACTATTCAGTGGTTTCTTAACATCAGTCTTGTTGTCTGTTCTGACTGGAAGTAACTTTCCAGGATCTCAAATGGAGGTCTTTCGCATAGGGATGCCAGCATTCAGGTGGACCCTGGGGATCCTCTGGAATTATAGCTCATCTCCTGTGAACAGAGATCAGTTTTCCTGGCAAAAATGGCTGCTTTGGAGGGTGGAATCTATGGCCTTATGCGCCACTGAGGCCCATGTCCTCTCGGGCTCCAGCTCCAAATCTCTGAGATTATTTTTCTTGGAACCAAATGTAACCTGTGAATATGGCCAGTTTCTGTGTTGTGGGAAGTTGTTTCAGACAGACAAAATGGGCTTCTTTAGAAAAGGTGTCCACCACCATTCGGATTACTGATGTCCTGTGGCCGGGCGGAAGATCCGTAATGAAATCCATAGCAATCACTGCCCAAGAATTCTAATCTGGAGAAACAGGTTAAGCCACCGAGTCTCCTTACAAGAGAGAAAGATGGGATATACATCCAAACTCCTCCTCCTCCTCCTCCTCCTTCTCCTCCTCCTCCTCCTCAATAGGTTAAGCCACCTTGAGTCTCCTTACAGGAGAGAAAGGTGGGATATACATCCAAACTCCTCCTCCTCCTCCTCCTCCTCCTCCTCCTCCTCCTCCTCACCCCCCCCCCCCCCCCCCCCCCCCCCCCCCCACCCCCCCCCCCCCCCCCCCCCCCCCCCCCCCCCCCCCCCCCCCCCCCACCCCCCCCCCCCCCCCCCCCCCCCCCCCCCCCCCCCCCCCCCCCCCCACCCCCCCCCCCCCCCCCCCCCCCCCCCCCCCACCCCCCCCCCCCCCCACGCCCCCCCCCCCCCACCCCCCCCCCCCCCCCCCCCCCCTCCCCCCCAACCCCCCCCCCCCCTCCCCCCCCCCCCCACCTGGCCACCCCCCCCCTCCCCCTCCCCCCCCCTCCCCCTCCCCCCCCCCCCCCCCCCCCCCCCACCCCCCCACCACCACCCCACCCCCCCACCCCCCCCCCCCCCCACCCCCCCCCCCCCCCACCCCCCCCCCCCCCACCCACCTTGAGTCTGCTTAAAGGTGGGATATAAATCTTCGTCTTCGTCTTCTTCATCTTCTTCGTCTTTGTTGTCTTCATCATCGTTGACTTCATTGTTGTCTTCGTCATCGTCGACTTCGTCATTGTCTTCGTCATCGTTGACTTCGTCGTTGTCTTTGTCGTCGTTGTCTTTGTCGTGGTCATCTTTGTCATGGTCGTCTTTGTCGTGGTCGTTGTCTTTGTCTTTGTGGTGGTCGTCTTCTCCTTCTCCTTCTCCTTCTTCTTCTTCTTGAGGGGGTTAGCACTTCTCTAACTACTGACTGGTTTTTTTTTACAGTGTGACCCTAAGTGTCAGAAGTTACCTGGATGAGATTTTTTTTTGTTGGTAATTGTATTTAGGAATCACAGTTTCCATCGTGCTGCTGTATATCTGCGCATTGTTCCGTGTTCCGATCTTTTTGTTTGTGGGCATTGAGTGCCTTTTCGAATACCGAAATGCGACCCATAAATTTATAGAGCATCTAAGCAAATAAATGGGTCGCAAATGCACCGGCCGCCTGCAAGCCGTCAAATTATATATTATTTATTAAGCACATTTCACCTGTCCCTGTAAGGTCTCGAGGCAGCTATCAATTGCAGAAAACTATAACACACGTACTAAACAAATACGAATGGTTTTGAGAACAAACAGTAAAAAAAAATAGAAGAAGGGAAACAACAGTTAAGGGTTTCCTCACTGGCTAAAACCCATTGCAAATATCTCTGAACATGCTGTAGAAGAAAGATGCATTCAAAACTCCTTTTGAAAATGCAATCCAGGAGAGGTCCATTGATGCAAATTAGCTAATTAGAACTAATTAGAACCCTAATGTTGAGAGGAGACATACCTCTGATCGCAAAAAAAAGAAAAAGAAAAAGAAAGGACGGTTCTTTCCCTGCTATAAGTATGAATCATGATAGGCCACTGCTGGATATAGAACACTGGATAAGAACATAAGAACATAAGAACAAGCCAGCTGGATCAGACCACAGTCCATCTAGTCCAGCTCTCTGCTACTCGCAATGGCCTACCAGGTGCCTTTGGGAGCTCACGTGCAGGAGGTGAAAGCAATGGCCTTCTGTGGCTGCTCCTGAGCACCTGGTCTGCTAAGGCCTTTGCAATCTCAGATCAAAGAGGATCAAGATTAGTAGCCATAAATCGACTTCTCCTCCATCAATCTGTCCAAGCCCCCTTTAAAGCTATCCAGGTGAGTGGCCATCACCACCTCCTGTGGCAGCATATTCCAAACACCAATCACATGGATGACCTTGGGCTAGTCACAATGTCTGCTCCACCTACCTCAAAAGGTGTCTTGAGGAGAAAGGAAGGGAAAGGAGTTGGTAAGCTGCTTTGAGACTCATTTCGGTTGAGAAAAGCGGGGTATAAATCCGAACCTTTTCTTCTTCTTATATGGTCGAATCCCCACTTGAAATTTGCACGCAGATCCAAACCTGTTCGTGGTGAAACCGTGTCCTCTTCATCGGAGTTTCTCCCTCCCCACCGCAGCGAGCGCACAGCAGGCACACCCGGTTGCAGAACTCTTAGCAATCCCCACTACCAGGCAAGCGTGCTTTGCCGGTCTCCCCTGATTGGCTGGCGTGCCTTGATGGGGCGGGACCTTTTCCCACTGCGGAAACGTACATTGTAGGGCATGATTTAAAAAAAACCCAGCGTGTAAAAGTCTAACGTTTAACTGTTTAACTGTGTAAACAGTTGATCGTTACCTGTGTAAACCATGAACTATTCAAAGTTGAACGTTTGACTGTTTAATGTTTGCATCCCCTTTTGCTGGCCGATCAGAAAAGTGGAAATGAAACCAAGGAAAGGCCGCGTGTGCATCGCAGTGCTGATTGGTTGCCCAAATTTTGCATCACACTCCAGGGTGGGAAATGAGTCAGGGATCAGCTCTGAACCGTGGTAATGGGGTCTGTGCCACTTGCAACCAGGTCCTGCCGGAATGGAGATTAACAGGGAGAACGAGCGCCAGAAACGGAATCTGCCACGCAAGCCATGGGAAGGTCATCCCTCAAACCTGGTTAGTTTGTGTTCTGAAACCTGGCTAAGATGGTAGTGGGGATTCAACCTCTGTAAATATGCACAACAGGTCTCTAGGTAAAGACCCCCTTTTAAGCACCTCTTCATCAGGTATTTCTCATCACCTAGGTGTTTATGTAACCTTGTTAACATGCAAAAATATGGAAACTCTTACAAAAGAAAGTTCAACAAAATTTTGAAAAATGGTATGAAGAAGTGCCTCAAAGACCAATATGGTTCATACCCAATTTGTTTCTAGAGACACAATTCAAGGTGCTGACCTTCAAAACCCTTTATGGTTTGGCACCAACATACTCCAAGAACTGCCTTATGAGCCTGCTCGACCACTGTTTCAGGTTTCCCTGAGATGGGATCCAGCAGGTTCTCACAGGTTCCCGAGAGTAGGTTACTAATGATTTGTGTGTGCCGAGAGGGGGTTACTAATGGGTGATTTTGCCACGTGATTTTTGCCTTAGTTACGCCCCTCCTCTCAGCAGTAGCACGCAGAACTTGAAGCAGTCTAGCAGGAGGTGCACCAGCGTGCGTGGCAGCCTGCGCCTGCGTGCATTCGTTTCCCGCCCAAGGACTGGCGCAGCGGCTGGGTCCTTGCCACAGCCCTGCCCAGGAATGCCCCGCCCTGGAATGCCCGACCACGCCCTTGTCGTGCCCAGCCCAGCCCCATTGGCGCTACGCCACAGTTTGAATCCCTCCACCATGGGAACCTATTACAAAAAATTTTGGATCCCACCACTGCAGAACTCTCTCAGCCCCACCTGCCTCACAAGGTGTCTGTTGTGGGGAGAGGAAGGAAAAGGAGTTTGTACGCCACCTTGAGCCTTCCTCGAGGAGAAAAAGGTGGGGTATAAATTCAAACTCCTCCTCCTCCTCCTTCCTCCACCTCCTCCTCCTCCTCCCTCTCTCCCACTGGTAGTCAGCAGGGACCTAGCTACCTTTCCATGTACAGCAGCAATTTTTGTAACTGAAACTCAATGCTAGACTTGAACTACAGGGTGTTTCCCTGGGAGGTACAACACCTCTGCCTTTCAAAAAACGTTCTTTCTGTTTCCGATTTTTCCGTCTCATTCTTTTAATTGGCGCTACCAAATTACTTGGCCTCCAGGAAAAGGCGCCGGGCTTTAATCTATATGCAAGATGAATTTGGGGGAAGTTATGAGAATCATGATGAGATTAAAAACAACGGATGATCAAAGGCAGCGGCAGAAACAAGAACGAAAGCCCCGGAAAAAAAGACCGTCTTCTTTCCATTTAGCAAGTACGAAGCTAATTAATTTCCCGGGCTCCTGCCAGAGAGACATTAACACCAATATATCATCATTAAACACAATGTAAATCAAATTGCTTCTGCATTTCGCAGGAGAAGGAGGGAAGAAAAGATGGTCTTGTGAACTGGCTGGAGTAGCAACAGATATTTATCCAGTCTGGGGTACTGGTTTAGATCAGCATTTGTCAAATCCCAGGTGGAATGCTGAGTTCTCATGGAGTTACATCTGAGTTTGAAGGTCCATTTCCTTGGAAAAGTGGCCCCTTCGGAGGGTGGATAGTAAGGCATTACACCCTACAGTTGCCCTTTTGCACCTCATACCCCATTCTCCCCAGGGTACACCCCCAGATCTTCAGGGAATTCCCACCCTGGATGTGGCATTCCCCCCGCCTCGCCCAGGCCCTTTGGGCAGTGTATCCTTCCCTCCTCCTTAACCTGGGGGCTGGTCTCCCCAGACGATGACTCTCCCCATTGGCCCAAGGGGTCAAGAAACCACTGCGCCCACAAAGCACTGGGTGTACAGGGCAGCCCTCGCCCACGCCTCCCTCCTCCTAGCAGGCCTCCTTGCCTCCCTTCCCCTGTCTGGCTTGAGTTTTCACACCCTCCCTCTCTCTCTCCCTTGCTGCTTCACAGGGAGAGGAGTTTCCAGGGTTTTGTCTCTCCCTTGTGGCCTCACAGGGAGAGGTGTTTACAGCTTGTGTGAATGACTCCCACCCTGTTACTGCACAGGGTGGGGACCAGCTTGAACCGGGGTCTAAGCTCTCAAAGGTCGCTTCCACACTTGCGTTATCGACCTAAGTTCGAGCTGCGTTCGACCTCAGTGCTCCGCACAACCACTGGGATCGACGTGGTTTTGTACCAGCTTCGCCCCGTGTAATGGTCAAATTTCCAACTCCAGTTGGGAACTATTTCAGGGAACCCCGCTCGAACTCAGCTCGATTCCAGTAAAGTGCGGAATCTCTGGTGCCAGGAGTCCCCCATTCAGCCAATCACAGCTGAGTGTTTCAGGCATGTGTACAGCTGGCCAATCAAAAAACGCCACCTTCGTCCCTCCATTCCTATGGCAGTTTTTTAAATAACGTGTGTGGGGATAGACAGAACATGGCCGTAGAACAGTAGCCAATCGGAACGGAGCGGCAAAGAGGCACAGGATGATCCCGCCCTCCGAGCTGGGATCAAGCTGGTTGCAGTGGGGAACAACAATGGCTTCGACCTAGGTCAGTACCTTTCTCAGGGAACTGGGTCGAACCTATTTTACTCGTGTGCGGAATCGCCCAAAGGAGGTCTGGACTTCAGGGTCCTCTTCCCTCCTTCCTGCTTCCCACCATTGAGCTGTCCCTTTCCCTTGTCTCTTCACACCACCATCCACATTCCCTGCTGCTGCGGCAGCTCCAGACTCGCCCTTTCCCACTTCCTTATATCCCTTCTGCCCTCTCATTCCTCTTCCTCGTCCCAGCTGCTTCTCCAGCCCATCCTCTCCAGCCGCCTCAGCCGTGGGCTTGCTGGGCCTCAGCCTCCTCTCTTCCCTGCCTTTCCCTTTGAACAAGGCTTCTGAGGCCACTAAGGCCTTCACCCTCCCTGCAAGAGGCTCCTCTGCTGCCTTCCTATCTCCCGCAGTGCCAGCTGGTGTGGGACTCAGTGGGGCAAGTCCGGGCGCTGCAGTCGAACCCGGACACTGGGATTGGCGATCCCATCTGGGGGAGCAGATGTTCCAATCTCCACTTTGCCATGAAATTTACCAGATGACTTTGGACCACTCACACCCGCACACAGAGTATGACCTACCTTTCAGGGTGTTTGTGGAGATAAAAATAAGTGAGGGAGTCACGTATACTGCACTGAATGCTTTGTAGGAAGGGACGGTATACAATTTATTAGTTAGAGACGACAGGGGATGCATCTCTCCACCAGAAGCTGCTCTGCAAGGAAAGAACAAGATATAGTTAATATTGGAGATCCCATTGGCCGCTAAGGTAACATTCAGATTTGGCTGACTGCAGGACTGCCATGAATTCCAGTTGCATATGTAACCTCTTCCTCATGTGCCCAACTCTTCAAACCACTCTCAATGGAGTGGGGAGCTTCAGTTTCAGCTGGACAATGTCCTAAGATAAATCATTAACACAGTGCACTAACAAATCAAACGAAATATAAAGCCGTGGTGCGACCGCACTTGGAGTCCTGTGTTCAGTTCTGGTCGCCACATCTCAAAAAGGATATTGAAGAGATAGAAAAAGTGCTGAGAAGGACAACGAGGATGATTGAAGGATTGGAGCACCCTCCTTATGAGGACAGGCTGCAGCATTTGGGACTCTTTAGTTTGGAGAGGAGACGTCTGAGGGGGGATATGATTGAAGTCTATAACATTATGCATGGGGTAGAAAATGTGAACAGAGAGAAATTTTTCTCTCTTTCTCACAATACTAGAACCAGGGGGCATTCATTGAAAATGCTGGGGGGAAGAATTAGGACTAATAAAAGGAAACACTTCTTCACGCAATGTGTGATTGGTGTTTGGAATATGCTGCCACAGGAGGTGGTGATGGCCACTCACCTGGATAGCTTTAAAAGGGGCTTGGACAGATTTGTGGAGGAGAATTCGATCTATGGCTACCAATCTTGATCCTCCTTGATCTGAGATTGCAAATGCCTTAGCAGACCAGGTGCTCAGGAGCAGCAGCAGCAGCAGAAGGCCATTGCTTTCACCTCCTGCATGTGAGCTCCCAAAGGCACCTGGTGGGCCACTGTGAGTAGCAGAGTGCTGGACTAGATGGACTCTGGTCTGATCCAGCAGGCTAGTTCTTATGTTCTTATTGCTTTCACATCCTGCAGGTGAGCTCCCAAAGGCACCTGGTGGGCCACTGCGAGTAGCAGAGAGCTGGACTAGATGGACTCTGGTCTGATCCAGTTGGCTTGTTCTTATGTTCTTATGAAATGTATTTTTGGTTATTTAGAAAGACAAATAAACATCTTTTAAATTCAAAATAGATCTGCTGGGGGGGGGGGCAGCAGGGGATCCCTCCCAACCCTAGGTCCTGTTGCCTGCACTGCTAGAAAATTTGGAGGCAAAAATTAAAAAGATAAAGAAAAAGAAGGCTGCATCTGCTTACAGGAAATTCTTACCATAGAGTTCCTGGCAATTCCTAGAGTTCCCTGGAAGTGACAACGGATAGCTCTAGGAATCAGCAGAAACTCTATAGCAATAACACCTGGCCTTACCATAGAGCTTCTGGCAGTGCCTAGAACTACTATTGAGTCCTTTCTGGGTAGCTCTAGGAATCATCAGGAACTCTATTGTGAGAACTTCGTGTACAGAGCCAAGGCCTTATTTCTCTTCTTAAGTTTTCTTCTGGGACGGTGTCTCTCCTCTCATTCAACAAGGCAGTGCCAGATCCAACAGTCAGATCCGTCAGTTGCATCCCGTTTAGGATATTTATAATCAGTTGGGTCACCTGGACATAGTTGGCAAACAGCTGGCATCAAAGGTGTGGTTTGGCAAACAGCTGGCATCCAATGAGGTCTGAGGAGGTTCATGTCCCAAGGAAGCCAAGAAGAGCACTGACCACCCTTGCGGCCGTCACAATCCTTAAATCTAACCAACCTTGCAGGGTTATTGTGAAGATAAATTCCACGAGGGGAGAACTCTCACTTGCACCCTGAGTTAGGGACGCTGACTCCGGGTTGGGAGGTTAGGAGGCGGAAGCAGCCTGTTTCTCCCGGGGAACGGATGTCTGGAGGGCAGTTGTAATTACGGAAGGTCTCCAGGCGCCGCCTGGAGTTTGGTAACCCTACCCTGAGCTCCTTAGAGGAAAGGCTGCATCAGAATGTGAGGGACAAACGTTTAGCCCTGGACGACGTGATTTATTCCACAGACGTGTGTCCTGACTCTTACCCAAAAGGCTTATGAGACAGCTGACAAAAGATAACAGGCCACGGCGAAACAAATAAAGAGGGAATTCAATAAGACAGCAACTGACTGCAATTAAAATATCATCAATCATCCAGAGCATCACGCCAGAAGTATTGACTTTGCTCTCGCCTGGCGCGGCGCGTCCTGAAATGCATTTTGGCTCCGTGCTTGATATTGTAGAACAGGAATGAAGTCGGTGAGTCCAGATGGGTTTCGGAGAGCAGCCGGCCAACCTTTTATCTTTTAAGAAGAGAAGAAGAGAAGAGTTTTGGATTTATATCCCCCTTTCTCTCCTGCAGGAGACTCAAAGGGGCTTGAAATCTCCTTGCCCTTCCCCCCTCACAACAAACACCCTGTGAGGTAGGTGGGGCTGAGAGAGCTCCGAGAAGCTGTGACTAGCCCAAGGTCACCCCGCTGGCGTGTGTGGGAGTGCACAGGCTAATCTGAATTCCCCCAGATAAGCCTCCACAGCTCAGGCGGCAGAGCTGGGAATCAAACCCGGTTCCTCCAGATTAGATGCACGAGCTCTTAACCTCCTACACCACTGCTGCTTAAGAGCCCTTAAGATGGGAGGGGGGAAGTAAAATGTTTTCTCCCCTTTTCGCAGCAAGCAGGAAATGTTTTCAAAGTGACTTCGGGGGGGGGGGCAGGGGGAAGTTGCCAGTTTAGCGTTTTTGAAATAAAACACTTGGAGCAGAAAATAAACCATCGGGGAGGGGGGAGGGGGGAGGAACTGTGTGGAATTCAACCCCCAAACTCTTTTTTAACATCCTAAAAACATTGTGTTGTGCAGAATGGGCCCTACAGTGTGTGTATAACTGGAGAGAGAGACAGCAGTCTGTGCTAAAGACTGACAAAGGGTGCTTCCGCATTGTCGTGCTCGACCTGAGATCGACTAGAGTCCGACCCGAGTCCTCCGCACAGACGTAGCGTCGGACTCGTGTCTGACTCGACTCACCTCCCTCTTGCCATTGAATTTCTCGACTCTACTGGGGAGTTGAGTCGACTGGCGGACTCGGGTTGCACTCGAGCCGAAGCCGACGGAGTGCAGAATCTCCGTCACTCGACTCTGCCATGTAGCCAATCACAACTAAGTATTTCGCCCATGCGCAGAAGGGGAGACTCGTGGCGGCACGAAAAGCTTTGGGCATGCACAGAACGGGGGACACAGCAACCAATCGGAACGCAGCACAGGGAGGTGGTCCCGCCCTCTGAGCTCGGCTCCGGAGACACGAGTCAGCTGCTGTGCGGAGGAACGGGAGGACTCGAGTCAAGGTAAGACTCCGCCGACACGAGTCAAACCTGAGTCGACTCGTGTGTCCGGAAGGGCTCAAAGGATCAGGCCCCTTCCGCACACGCAAAATAATGCACTTTCAAACTGCTTTCACAACTGTTTGCAAGTGGACTTTGCTATTCCGCGCAGCTTCAAAGAGCACTGAAAGCAGTTTGAAAGTGCCTTATTCAGCATATACGGAATGAGCCTCAGTTTGAGCGACACTGAACCAGAGGGTGTAGAGAATTTGAGAGAGAGAAAATATTATGTGCTGAACTGAAAGAGAGAGAGAGAGAGAGAGAGAGAGAGAGAGAGAGAGAGAGATATTCTGCATGGGCCAAAAATAGTGGTGTGAAAATGGTGTGAAAATGCCGTAAACCCTTTTACACCGTTTTAAACCCCTTTACACCATTTTCACACTGTTTTCACAACACTGTTTTTGGCCGATGTGGAATCTGCCAATCTACCAGAGAGAGAGAGAGAGAGAGAAAGGGGGGGAAGGAGGAGGGGGAGGGGGAGAGGGAAGGAGGGAGGGGGAAAGGGAGGGGGAAAGGGAGGGGGAGAGGGAGGGGGAGAGAGAGGGAGGGAGGGAGAGAGAGAGGGGGGGGGGAGAGAGAGAGGTGGGTTCTGCATGGGCCAAAATAGTGGTGTGAAAATGGTGTGAAAATGACATAAACCCTTTTACACCGTTTTAAACCCTTTTACACCATTTTCACACTGTTTTCACAACACTGTTTTTGGCCCATGTGGAATCTGCCAGAGAGAGAGAGAGAGAGAGAGAGAGAGAGAGAGAGAGAGGCTAGAAAAGAAATCAAATCATATAATGATCTCTTATATGTAAAGGAGAGGGAACTGCCGTAAAGTGCAACTCACCTCAGCAGAAACTGCTGCCTCTGTTTGTTTTATTTATTGTAAATTATTTCCTGAAACATTTAAGCTAAAGAACGTACATTAATAAAAATTTAATTTGTTAAACGTAGCCTGGAATCCCCCACTGGTAATTTTCCTGAGGACCACGTAGCCCTTCGAAAGTGCTTTCAAGCTAGGACACACACGACTTTGGGAGAAACGAAAAAGCGGTTTGGAATTAAATTCCTGGTGACAGTGAAATATAGAGAGCGAAGGGGGGAAAATAAACATTATTTTGCACCTATTATATTTATTTACAAAGAAACAAGAGAATGGGCATCGCGCCTTCCTCTCGCAGCATCCCACACTGTTGTGGGTAAGCAACTGCCTCCCTCTGACGGGAAATCGTTTTGGCATTTTGTTTGAGAGCAAAAAAGTAATTAACTGCATGGGTATGCTTAGTTGAGTAAGTCATTACAATCTCTGACTTATGCAAATGCAGTGGCAGGGTTATAATTCAGATGAGGATAATGCGTCGAGATAGATTAAATTTTAATTTGCCCAAGTTCACAGGAATGTTTCTGAGCAAACAAAAGATGCTTAGGGCTTGATTTATGTGGAGCGGCCGCATAATCAGTCCTTGGGCCGAGTGGCCCAGCATGGAGCGCACGGAACAAACTTGTGGCCATCCGGGCAGGGATAGGGGTGGCCACTCTTGGGCTGCTTCCACACATGCAGAATAATGCACATTCAATCCACTTTCACAATAAGTTCTGGTGGAGTTTCCGGGCTGTGTGGCCGTGGTCTTGTGGATTTTGTTCCTAACGTTTCGCCTGCGTCTGTGGCTGGCCTCTTCAGAGGTGTCTCACAAAGAAAAGTCTGTTTCACACTGTGTCTAAGTGGGAAGGGAAAGTTTAGTGTGGTGTATTGTCCATGTCCCAGGGTGGGGAACCAATCAGTAAGAGTTTGGGTGGAACTTGCTATGCAAACCATCGGGTCCATCTGATTTTTTTGTATTTTTGGTGTTTTTTCGCGTTTCAGCCTGCAGGGGGTGCATTTTTAAAGATAGTGGCTTTGGGAAAAATGGGGGATGGGGCACCGATTTTGGGAGTCCATAACTTTGCCCCCCCCGAACCAAACTTCACCAAACTTGGGTTTCATCCTCAGGACAGTCTCTGGATGTGATCCTGAAATTTAGGTGCTGCTAGCTTTAAAAATGCACACCCTGAAGGCTGAAATGTGAAAACACACACAACGTTTTTTTTAAAAGCCTGAATGCCTTGCATTTGGATCAGCTCATATTCGGACGGGACGTATTTGTTCCGATTTTGGCCCAAATATGCCCGAATGCACCCGGATCTGGGATTCGGTGCACCCGAATCTCCAAGCTTATCGATCGCTCAGCCACAGTACCTGCCTGTATTAATTGGGGCTCCCAATCTTGGACTCTGCCTGCATACTGTACATTTCTAACAGACCCCAAATATAGAATACTGTTCTCTAAGGCAAGATTAAATGCCCTGCCATTAAGAAAACTCACCGACAGTCTCCATGGGATCCTCTTCTCTAAGCTGTTTTGTGGCTGCAAAGCAGGGGATCTAGATACTATCAAGCCTTTCTTTATTGACTGTAAGAAATACAAGGCAGCCCAAGAAAAATGGATTATTAGACAGATCTAGAAATGGAGCCCAGCTGTAACAGAAGCTTGTAGCCAAATTGGTAGCAGATACTGATCCAGGTGTGACTTCGACAGTGGCAAAATGTCTCTCCGTGGCATTTAATGGCATTACTTCTTAACTTTTTATTTATGTATGTATTTATTATTAGTTTTATATACCGCCCTCCCCCTGAGGGCTCAGGGCGGTTCACAACAGGTTAAAACATACATTAAAACATAATTTAAATACCAATTACTTAAAAACAGAACCCATTAAAAATGTGGACGGCGTCTGGCTACACCCGCCCCCTTGTGCCCACAGGAGGCCAGATGACACGATAGATGTATTTTTAACCAGGCTGGCCAAACGCCTGGTGGAACAGGTCCGTCTTGCAGGCCCTGCGGAAACTCTGTAAGTCCCGCAGGGCCCTGATCTCCCTGGGGAGCCTGTTCCACCAGGTAGGGGCCAGGGCTGAAAAGGCCCTGCCCCTCGTCGAGGCCAGCCTGATCATTTTTGGGCCAGGGATCATGAGTAGGTCCTCCTCTGAGGAGCGGAGGGGCCTACCGGGGCAATATGGGGAGAGGCGGTCCCTCAGGTATGCAGGTCCGAGTCCGCGAACGCCTTTGAAGGTCAGAACCATTATACAACCATTATACAATCCCATATATGTATAATTTTATGTAAGCTTTATAAAACTGAAAATGTAAGTTGTTCATTGAATTTTGTACATACGAGTTTTAGACGTTATGATGTTTGCAAAGTTAGCCTGTTCCTTGTGTTCATGGCTTGTTGGCTCTGAGCATTTCATAAACAAGTGGAAGCGTAGACCATGCTGGAGTCATTTGAAGAAGAGACAGTTCTAGAGAGCTCCGATTGACCTATGAATGTACCCCCATGGGGCTTCGAAGGCTTGCTCCAGCCTGCTCTCCTCGTTCTCTGAATGGACAACAGAAGCTTTAATAAAAATGAAACTTGGGGCTGTTAAGGAGCTTTATTGGTGGCAAGGGTGGGTGCGCATGATGTATGAATCATCGGCCTCTCAAGGCGCAATTTGGTGGGCCTAAATAATTTAGCAATGCAATGTAATCATCTCCTCCGCTTGACTGATGAACGCAATTTCCAATGAACAGAAGAAAGAGCAGGGCTCTGTGGATGCAGGAGGAGGGGGGGTCTGTCTGCGCGTGCCAGGGGTCTCTGAGATCTGGCAGGAAGGTTGAGAGGCTTTTGAACCGCCGATTGTGGATCTGCGAGGTGTTAGGAATACAGATTCTTTGAAATATGGTGCTTCCCCCGTTCGTTCTTTCCCTCTGAGATGTTTGGAGTGGGTTACGGCATACTCACGCGGTTTGCTACACCCTTCGCTTGTATGAACGTGGACGTCTACAAGCAGGGACCCTTTAGAAACTCAGAGGGAAATTCTCCATTTCCCTCTCCTGCTTCTTGCTTCCTCTTTCTGCCATCTCTTCAGCCTCCTTCCTTCCTCTGCTTCTTCCTTCCCCCCCCCCCCCCCACCCCCCCCCCCCCCCCCCCCCCCCCCCCCCCCCCCCCCCCCCCCCCCCCCCCCCCCCCCCCCCTCCCCCCCCCCCCCCCCCCCCCCCCCCCCCCGCCTCCACCCCACCCCCCCCCCACCGCCCCCCCCCCCCCCCCCCCCCCCCCCCCACCCCCCCCCCCCCCCACCCCCCCCCCCCCCCACCCACCCCCCCCCCCACCCCCCCCCCCCCCCACCCCCCCCCCCCCCCACCCCCCCCCCCCCCCACCCCCCCCCCCCCCCACCCCCCCCCCCCCCCACCCCCCCCCCCCCCCACCCCCCCCCCCCCCCACCCCCCCCCCCCCCCACCCCCCCCCCCCCCCACCCCCCCCCCCCCCCACCCCCCCCCCCCCCCACCCCCCCCCCCCCCCACCCCCCCCCCCCCCCACCCCCCCCCCCCCCCACCCCCCCCCCCCCCCACCCCCCCCCCCCCCCACCCCCCCCCCCCCCCACCCCCCCCCCCCCCCACCCCCCCCCCCCCCCACCCCCCCCCCCCCCCACCCCCCCCCCCCCCCACCCCCCCCCCCCCCCACCCCCCCCCCCCCCCACCCCCCCCCCCCCCCACCCCCCCCCCCCCCCACCCCCCCCCCCCCCCACCCCCCCCCCCCCCCACCCCCCCCCCCCCCCACCCCCCCCCCCCCCCACCCCCCCCCCCCCCCACCCCCCCCCCCCCCCACCCCCCCCCCCCCCCACCCCCCCCCCCCCCCACCCCCCCCCCCCCCCACCCCCCCCCCCCCCCACCCCCCCCCCCCCCCACCCCCCCCCCCCCCCACCCCCCCCCCCCCCCACCCCCCCCCCCCCCCACCCCCCCCCCCCCCCACCCCCCCCCCCCCCCACCCCCCCCCCCCCCCACCCCCCCCCCCCCCCACCCCCCCCCCCCCCCACCCCCCCCCCCCCCCACCCCCCCCCCCCCCCACCCCCCCCCCCCCCCACCCCCCCCCCCCCCCACCCCCCCCCCCCCCCACCCCCCCCCCCCCCCACCCCCCCCCCCCCCCACCCCCCCCCCCCCCCACCCCCCCCCCCCCCCACCCCCCCCCCCCCCCACCCCCCCCCCCCCCCACCCCCCCCCCCCCCCACCCCCCCCCCCCCCCACCCCCCCCCCCCCCCACCCCCCCCCCCCCCCACCCCCCCCCCCCCCCACCCCCCCCCCCCCCCACCCCCCCCCCCCCCCACCCCCCCCCCCCCCCACCCCCCCCCCCCCCCACCCCCCCCCCCCCCCACCCCCCCCCCCCCCCACCCCCCCCCCCCCCCACCCCCCCCCCCCCCCACCCCCCCCCCCCCCCACCCCCCCCCCCCCCCACCCCCCCCCCCCCCCACCCCCCCCCCCCCCCACCCCCCCCCCCCCCCACCCCCCCCCCCCCCCACCCCCCCCCCCCCCCACCCCCCCCCCCCCCCACCCCCCCCCCCCCCCACCCCCCCCCCCCCCCACCCCCCCCCCCCCCCACCCCCCCCCCCCCCCACCCCCCCCCCCCCCCACCCCCCCCCCCCCCCACCCCCCCCCCCCCCCACCCCCCCCCCCCCCCACCCCCCCCCCCCCCCACCCCCCCCCCCCCCCACCCCCCCCCCCCCCCACCCCCCCCCCCCCCCACCCCCCCCCCCCCCCACCCCCCCCCCCCCCCACCCCCCCCCCCCCCCACCCCCCCCCCCCCCCACCCCCCCCCCCCCCCACCCCCCCCCCCCCCCACCCCCCCCCCCCCCCACCCCCCCCCCCCCCCACCCCCCCCCCCCCCCACCCCCCCCCCCCCCCACCCCCCCCCCCCCCCACCCCCCCCCCCCCCCACCCCCCCCCCCCCCCACCCCCCCCCCCCCCCACCCCCCCCCCCCCCCACCCCCCCCCCCCCCCACCCCCCCCCCCCCCCACCCCCCCCCCCCCCCACCCCCCCCCCCCCCCACCCCCCCCCCCCCCCACCCCCCCCCCCCCCCACCCCCCCCCCCCCCCACCCCCCCCCCCCCCCACCCCCCCCCCCCCCCACCCCCCCCCCCCCCCACCCCCCCCCCCCCCCACCCCCCCCCCCCCCCACCCCCCCCCCCCCCCACCCCCCCCCCCCCCCACCCCCCCCCCCCCCCACCCCCCCCCCCCCCCACCCCCCCCCCCCCCCACCCCCCCCCCCCCCCACCCCCCCCCCCCCCCACCCCCCCCCCCCCCCACCCCCCCCCCCCCCCACCCCCCCCCCCCCCCACCCCCCCCCCCCCCCACCCCCCCCCCCCCCCACCCCCCCCCCCCCCCACCCCCCCCCCCCCCCACCCCCCCCCCCCCCCACCCCCCCCCCCCCCCACCCCCCCCCCCCCCCACCCCCCCCCCCCCCCACCCCCCCCCCCCCCCACCCCCCCCCCCCCCCACCCCCCCCCCCCCCCACCCCCCCCCCCCCCCACCCCCCCCCCCCCCCACCCCCCCCCCCCCCCACCCCCCCCCCCCCCCACCCCCCCCCCCCCCCACCCCCCCCCCCCCCCACCCCCCCCCCCCCCCACCCCCCCCCCCCCCCACCCCCCCCCCCCCCCACCCCCCCCCCCCCCCACCCCCCCCCCCCCCCACCCCCCCCCCCCCCCACCCCCCCCCCCCCCCACCCCCCCCCCCCCCCACCCCCCCCCCCCCCCACCCCCCCCCCCCCCCACCCCCCCCCCCCCCCACCCCCCCCCCCCCCCACCCCCCCCCCCCCCCACCCCCCCCCCCCCCCACCCCCCCCCCCCCCCACCCCCCCCCCCCCCCACCCCCCCCCCCCCCCACCCCCCCCCCCCCCCACCCCCCCCCCCCCCCACCCCCCCCCCCCCCCACCCCCCCCCCCCCCCACCCCCCCCCCCCCCCACCCCCCCCCCCCCCCACCCCCCCCCCCCCCCACCCCCCCCCCCCCCCACCCCCCCCCCCCCCCACCCCCCCCCCCCCCCACCCCCCCCCCCCCCCACCCCCCCCCCCCCCCACCCCCCCCCCCCCCCACCCCCCCCCCCCCCCACCCCCC
The DNA here is from genome assembly GCF_021028975.2 of Sphaerodactylus townsendi. Taxonomy (NCBI): domain Eukaryota; kingdom Metazoa; phylum Chordata; class Lepidosauria; order Squamata; family Sphaerodactylidae; genus Sphaerodactylus; species Sphaerodactylus townsendi. The sequence continues at coordinate 62,918,271 of NC_059433.1, forward strand.
CCCCCCCCCACCCCCCCCCCCCCCCACCCCCCCCCCCCCCCACCCCCCCCCCCCCCCACCCCCCCCCCCCCCCACCCCCCCCCCCCCCCACCCCCCCCCCCCCCCACCCCCCCCCCCCCCCACCCCCCCCCCCCCCCACCCCCCCCCCCCCCCACCCCCCCCCCCCCCCACCCCCCCCCCCCCCCACCCCCCCCCCCCCCCACCCCCCCCCCCCCCCACCCCCCCCCCCCCCCACCCCCCCCCCCCCCCACCCCCCCCCCCCCCCACCCCCCCCCCCCCCCACCCCCCCCCCCCCCCACCCCCCCCCCCCCCCACCCCCCCCCCCCCCCACCCCCCCCCCCCCCCACCCCCCCCCCCCCCCACCCCCCCCCCCCCCCACCCCCCCCCCCCCCCACCCCCCCCCCCCCCCACCCCCCCCCCCCCCCACCCCCCCCCCCCCCCACCCCCCCCCCCCCCCACCCCCCCCCCCCCCCACCCCCCCCCCCCCCCACCCCCCCCCCCCCCCACCCCCCCCCCCCCCCACCCCCCCCCCCCCCCACCCCCCCCCCCCCCCACCCCCCCCCCCCCCCACCCCCCCCCCCCCCCACCCCCCCCCCCCCCCACCCCCCCCCCCCCCCACCCCCCCCCCCCCCCACCCCCCCCCCCCCCCACCCCCCCCCCCCCCCACCCCCCCCCCCCCCCACCCCCCCCCCCCCCCACCCCCCCCCCCCCCCACCCCCCCCCCCCCCCACCCCCCCCCCCCCCCACCCCCCCCCCCCCCCACCCCCCCCCCCCCCCACCCCCCCCCCCCCCCACCCCCCCCCCCCCCCACCCCCCCCCCCCCCCACCCCCCCCCCCCCCCACCCCCCCCCCCCCCCACCCCCCCCCCCCCCCACCCCCCCCCCCCCCCACCCCCCCCCCCCCCCACCCCCCCCCCCCCCCACCCCCCCCCCCCCCCACCCCCCCCCCCCCCCACCCCCCCCCCCCCCCACCCCCCCCCCCCCCCACCCCCCCCCCCCCCCACCCCCCCCCCCCCCCACCCCCCCCCCCCCCCACCCCCCCCCCCCCCCACCCCCCCCCCCCCCCACCCCCCCCCCCCCCCACCCCCCCCCCCCCCCACCCCCCCCCCCCCCCACCCCCCCCCCCCCCCACCCCCCCCCCCCCCCACCCCCCCCCCCCCCCACCCCCCCCCCCCCCCACCCCCCCCCCCCCCCACCCCCCCCCCCCCCCACCCCCCCCCCCCCCCACCCCCCCCCCCCCCCACCCCCCCCCCCCCCCACCCCCCCCCCCCCCCACCCCCCCCCCCCCCCACCCCCCCCCCCCCCCACCCCCCCCCCCCCCCACCCCCCCCCCCCCCCACCCCCCCCCCCCCCCACCCCCCCCCCCCCCCACCCCCCCCCCCCCCCACCCCCCCCCCCCCCCACCCCCCCCCCCCCCCACCCCCCCCCCCCCCCACCCCCCCCCCCCCCCACCCCCCCCCCCCCCCACCCCCCCCCCCCCCCACCCCCCCCCCCCCCCACCCCCCCCCCCCCCCACCCCCCCCCCCCCCCACCCCCCCCCCCCCCCACCCCCCCCCCCCCCCACCCCCCCCCCCCCCCACCCCCCCCCCCCCCCACCCCCCCCCCCCCCCACCCCCCCCCCCCCCCACCCCCCCCCCCCCCCACCCCCCCCCCCCCCCACCCCCCCCCCCCCCCACCCCCCCCCCCCCCCACCCCCCCCCCCCCCCACCCCCCCCCCCCCCCACCCCCCCCCCCCCCCACCCCCCCCCCCCCCCACCCCCCCCCCCCCCCACCCCCCCCCCCCCCCACCCCCCCCCCCCCCCACCCCCCCCCCCCCCCACCCCCCCCCCCCCCCACCCCCCCCCCCCCCCACCCCCCCCCCCCCCCACCCCCCCCCCCCCCCACCCCCCCCCCCCCCCACCCCCCCCCCCCCCCACCCCCCCCCCCCCCCACCCCCCCCCCCCCCCACCCCCCCCCCCCCCCACCCCCCCCCCCCCCCACCCCCCCCCCCCCCCACCCCCCCCCCCCCCCACCCCCCCCCCCCCCCACCCCCCCCCCCCCCCACCCCCCCCCCCCCCCACCCCCCCCCCCCCCCACCCCCCCCCCCCCCCACCCCCCCCCCCCCCCACCCCCCCCCCCCCCCACCCCCCCCCCCCCCCACCCCCCCCCCCCCCCACCCCCCCCCCCCCCCACCCCCCCCCCCCCCCACCCCCCCCCCCCCCCACCCCCCCCCCCCCCCACCCCCCCCCCCCCCCACCCCCCCCCCCCCCCACCCCCCCCCCCCCCCACCCCCCCCCCCCCCCACCCCCCCCCCCCCCCACCCCCCCCCCCCCCCACCCCCCCCCCCCCCCACCCCCCCCCCCCCCCACCCCCCCCCCCCCCCACCCCCCCCCCCCCCCACCCCCCCCCCCCCCCACCCCCCCCCCCCCCCACCCCCCCCCCCCCCCACCCCCCCCCCCCCCCACCCCCCCCCCCCCCCACCCCCCCCCCCCCCCACCCCCCCCCCCCCCCACCCCCCCCCCCCCCCACCCCCCCCCCCCCCCACCCCCCCCCCCCCCCACCCCCCCCCCCCCCCACCCCCCCCCCCCCCCACCCCCCCCCCCCCCCACCCCCCCCCCCCCCCACCCCCCCCCCCCCCCACCCCCCCCCCCCCCCACCCCCCCCCCCCCCCACCCCCCCCCCCCCCCACCCCCCCCCCCCCCCACCCCCCCCCCCCCCCACCCCCCCCCCCCCCCACCCCCCCCCCCCCCCACCCCCCCCCCCCCCCACCCCCCCCCCCCCCCACCCCCCCCCCCCCCCACCCCCCCCCCCCCCCACCCCCCCCCCCCCCCACCCCCCCCCCCCCCCACCCCCCCCCCCCCCCACCCCCCCCCCCCCCCACCCCCCCCCCCCCCCACCCCCCCCCCCCCCCACCCCCCCCCCCCCCCACCCCCCCCCCCCCCCACCCCCCCCCCCCCCCACCCCCCCCCCCCCCCACCCCCCCCCCCCCCCACCCCCCCCCCCCCCCACCCCCCCCCCCCCCCACCCCCCCCCCCCCCCACCCCCCCCCCCCCCCACCCCCCCCCCCCCCCACCCCCCCCCCCCCCCACCCCCCCCCCCCCCCACCCCCCCCCCCCCCCACCCCCCCCCCCCCCCACCCCCCCCCCCCCCCACCCCCCCCCCCCCCCACCCCCCCCCCCCCCCACCCCCCCCCCCCCCCACCCCCCCCCCCCCCCACCCCCCCCCCCCCCCACCCCCCCCCCCCCCCACCCCCCCCCCCCCCCACCCCCCCCCCCCCCCACCCCCCCCCCCCCCCACCCCCCCCCCCCCCCACCCCCCCCCCCCCCCACCCCCCCCCCCCCCCACCCCCCCCCCCCCCCACCCCCCCCCCCCCCCACCCCCCCCCCCCCCCACCCCCCCCCCCCCCCACCCCCCCCCCCCCCCACCCCCCCCCCCCCCCACCCCCCCCCCCCCCCACCCCCCCCCCCCCCCACCCCCCCCCCCCCCCACCCCCCCCCCCCCCCACCCCCCCCCCCCCCCACCCCCCCCCCCCCCCACCCCCCCCCCCCCCCACCCCCCCCCCCCCCCACCCCCCCCCCCCCCCACCCCCCCCCCCCCCCACCCCCCCCCCCCCCCACCCCCCCCCCCCCCCACCCCCCCCCCCCCCCACCCCCCCCCCCCCCCACCCCCCCCCCCCCCCACCCCCCCCCCCCCCCACCCCCCCCCCCCCCCACCCCCCCCCCCCCCCACCCCCCCCCCCCCCCACCCCCCCCCCCCCCCACCCCCCCCCCCCCCCACCCCCCCCCCCCCCCACCCCCCCCCCCCCCCACCCCCCCCCCCCCCCACCCCCCCCCCCCCCCACCCCCCCCCCCCCCCACCCCCCCCCCCCCCCACCCCCCCCCCCCCCCACCCCCCCCCCCCCCCACCCCCCCCCCCCCCCACCCCCCCCCCCCCCCACCCCCCCCCCCCCCCACCCCCCCCCCCCCCCACCCCCCCCCCCCCCCACCCCCCCCCCCCCCCACCCCCCCCCCCCCCCACCCCCCCCCCCCCCCACCCCCCCCCCCCCCCACCCCCCCCCCCCCCCACCCCCCCCCCCCCCCACCCCCCCCCCCCCCCACCCCCCCCCCCCCCCACCCCCCCCCCCCCCCACCCCCCCCCCCCCCCACCCCCCCCCCCCCCCACCCCCCCCCCCCCCCACCCCCCCCCCCCCCCACCCCCCCCCCCCCCCACCCCCCCCCCCCCCCACCCCCCCCCCCCCCCACCCCCCCCCCCCCCCACCCCCCCCCCCCCCCACCCCCCCCCCCCCCCACCCCCCCCCCCCCCCACCCCCCCCCCCCCCCACCCCCCCCCCCCCCCACCCCCCCCCCCCCCCACCCCCCCCCCCCCCCACCCCCCCCCCCCCCCACCCCCCCCCCCCCCCACCCCCCCCCCCCCCCACCCCCCCCCCCCCCCACCCCCCCCCCCCCCCACCCCCCCCCCCCCCCACCCCCCCCCCCCCCCACCCCCCCCCCCCCCCACCCCCCCCCCCCCCCACCCCCCCCCCCCCCCACCCCCCCCCCCCCCCACCCCCCCCCCCCCCCACCCCCCCCCCCCCCCACCCCCCCCCCCCCCCACCCCCCCCCCCCCCCACCCCCCCCCCCCCCCACCCCCCCCCCCCCCCACCCCCCCCCCCCCCCACCCCCCCCCCCCCCCACCCCCCCCCCCCCCCACCCCCCCCCCCCCCCACCCCCCCCCCCCCCCACCCCCCCCCCCCCCCACCCCCCCCCCCCCCCACCCCCCCCCCCCCCCACCCCCCCCCCCCCCCACCCCCCCCCCCCCCCACCCCCCCCCCCCCCCACCCCCCCCCCCCCCCACCCCCCCCCCCCCCCACCCCCCCCCCCCCCCACCCCCCCCCCCCCCCACCCCCCCCCCCCCCCACCCCCCCCCCCCCCCACCCCCCCCCCCCCCCACCCCCCCCCCCCCCCACCCCCCCCCCCCCCCACCCCCCCCCCCCCCCACCCCCCCCCCCCCCCACCCCCCCCCCCCCCCACCCCCCCCCCCCCCCACCCCCCCCCCCCCCCACCCCCCCCCCCCCCCACCCCCCCCCCCCCCCACCCCCCCCCCCCCCCACCCCCCCCCCCCCCCACCCCCCCCCCCCCCCACCCCCCCCCCCCCCCACCCCCCCCCCCCCCCACCCCCCCCCCCCCCCACCCCCCCCCCCCCCCACCCCCCCCCCCCCCCACCCCCCCCCCCCCCCACCCCCCCCCCCCCCCACCCCCCCCCCCCCCCACCCCCCCCCCCCCCCACCCCCCCCCCCCCCCACCCCCCCCCCCCCCCACCCCCCCCCCCCCCCACCCCCCCCCCCCCCCACCCCCCCCCCCCCCCACCCCCCCCCCCCCCCACCCCCCCCCCCCCCCACCCCCCCCCCCCCCCACCCCCCCCCCCCCCCACCCCCCCCCCCCCCCACCCCCCCCCCCCCCCACCCCCCCCCCCCCCCACCCCCCCCCCCCCCCACCCCCCCCCCCCCCCACCCCCCCCCCCCCCCACCCCCCCCCCCCCCCACCCCCCCCCCCCCCCACCCCCCCCCCCCCCCACCCCCCCCCCCCCCCACCCCCCCCCCCCCCCACCCCCCCCCCCCCCCACCCCCCCCCCCCCCCACCCCCCCCCCCCCCCACCCCCCCCCCCCCCCACCCCCCCCCCCCCCCACCCCCCCCCCCCCCCACCCCCCCCCCCCCCCACCCCCCCCCCCCCCCACCCCCCCCCCCCCCCACCCCCCCCCCCCCCCACCCCCCCCCCCCCCCACCCCCCCCCCCCCCCACCCCCCCCCCCCCCCACCCCCCCCCCCCCCCACCCCCCCCCCCCCCCACCCCCCCCCCCCCCCACCCCCCCCCCCCCCCACCCCCCCCCCCCCCCACCCCCCCCCCCCCCCACCCCCCCCCCCCCCCACCCCCCCCCCCCCCCACCCCCCCCCCCCCCCACCCCCCCCCCCCCCCACCCCCCCCCCCCCCCACCCCCCCCCCCCCCCACCCCCCCCCCCCCCCACCCCCCCCCCCCCCCACCCCCCCCCCCCCCCACCCCCCCCCCCCCCCACCCCCCCCCCCCCCCACCCCCCCCCCCCCCCACCCCCCCCCCCCCCCACCCCCCCCCCCCCCCACCCCCCCCCCCCCCCACCCCCCCCCCCCCCCACCCCCCCCCCCCCCCACCCCCCCCCCCCCCCACCCCCCCCCCCCCCCACCCCCCCCCCCCCCCACCCCCCCCCCCCCCCACCCCCCCCCCCCCCCACCCCCCCCCCCCCCCACCCCCCCCCCCCCCCACCCCCCCCCCCCCCCACCCCCCCCCCCCCCCACCCCCCCCCCCCCCCACCCCCCCCCCCCCCCACCCCCCCCCCCCCCCACCCCCCCCCCCCCCCACCCCCCCCCCCCCCCACCCCCCCCCCCCCCCACCCCCCCCCCCCCCCACCCCCCCCCCCCCCCACCCCCCCCCCCCCCCACCCCCCCCCCCCCCCACCCCCCCCCCCCCCCACCCCCCCCCCCCCCCACCCCCCCCCCCCCCCACCCCCCCCCCCCCCCACCCCCCCCCCCCCCCACCCCCCCCCCCCCCCACCCCCCCCCCCCCCCACCCCCCCCCCCCCCCACCCCCCCCCCCCCCCACCCCCCCCCCCCCCCACCCCCCCCCCCCCCCACCCCCCCCCCCCCCCACCCCCCCCCCCCCCCACCCCCCCCCCCCCCCACCCCCCCCCCCCCCCACCCCCCCCCCCCCCCACCCCCCCCCCCCCCCACCCCCCCCCCCCCCCACCCCCCCCCCCCCCCACCCCCCCCCCCCCCCACCCCCCCCCCCCCCCACCCCCCCCCCCCCCCACCCCCCCCCCCCCCCACCCCCCCCCCCCCCCACCCCCCCCCCCCCCCACCCCCCCCCCCCCCCACCCCCCCCCCCCCCCACCCCCCCCCCCCCCCACCCCCCCCCCCCCCCACCCCCCCCCCCCCCCACCCCCCCCCCCCCCCACCCCCCCCCCCCCCCACCCCCCCCCCCCCCCACCCCCCCCCCCCCCCACCCCCCCCCCCCCCCACCCCCCCCCCCCCCCACCCCCCCCCCCCCCCACCCCCCCCCCCCCCCACCCCCCCCCCCCCCCACCCCCCCCCCCCCCCACCCCCCCCCCCCCCCACCCCCCCCCCCCCCCACCCCCCCCCCCCCCCACCCCCCCCCCCCCCCACCCCCCCCCCCCCCCACCCCCCCCCCCCCCCACCCCCCCCCCCCCCCACCCCCCCCCCCCCCCACCCCCCCCCCCCCCCACCCCCCCCCCCCCCCACCCCCCCCCCCCCCCACCCCCCCCCCCCCCCACCCCCCCCCCCCCCCACCCCCCCCCCCCCCCACCCCCCCCCCCCCCCACCCCCCCCCCCCCCCACCCCCCCCCCCCCCCACCCCCCCCCCCCCCCACCCCCCCCCCCCCCCACCCCCCCCCCCCCCCACCCCCCCCCCCCCCCACCCCCCCCCCCCCCCACCCCCCCCCCCCCCCACCCCCCCCCCCCCCCACCCCCCCCCCCCCCCACCCCCCCCCCCCCCCACCCCCCCCCCCCCCCACCCCCCCCCCCCCCCACCCCCCCCCCCCCCCACCCCCCCCCCCCCCCACCCCCCCCCCCCCCCACCCCCCCCCCCCCCCACCCCCCCCCCCCCCCACCCCCCCCCCCCCCCACCCCCCCCCCCCCCCACCCCCCCCCCCCCCCACCCCCCCCCCCCCCCACCCCCCCCCCCCCCCACCCCCCCCCCCCCCCACCCCCCCCCCCCCCCACCCCCCCCCCCCCCCACCCCCCCCCCCCCCCACCCCCCCCCCCCCCCACCCCCCCCCCCCCCCACCCCCCCCCCCCCCCACCCCCCCCCCCCCCCACCCCCCCCCCCCCCCACCCCCCCCCCCCCCCACCCCCCCCCCCCCCCACCCCCCCCCCCCCCCACCCCCCCCCCCCCCCACCCCCCCCCCCCCCCACCCCCCCCCCCCCCCACCCCCCCCCCCCCCCACCCCCCCCCCCCCCCACCCCCCCCCCCCCCCACCCCCCCCCCCCCCCACCCCCCCCCCCCCCCACCCCCCCCCCCCCCCACCCCCCCCCCCCCCCACCCCCCCCCCCCCCCACCCCCCCCCCCCCCCACCCCCCCCCCCCCCCACCCCCCCCCCCCCCCACCCCCCCCCCCCCCCACCCCCCCCCCCCCCCACCCCCCCCCCCCCCCACCCCCCCCCCCCCCCACCCCCCCCCCCCCCCACCCCCCCCCCCCCCCACCCCCCCCCCCCCCCACCCCCCCCCCCCCCCACCCCCCCCCCCCCCCACCCCCCCCCCCCCCCACCCCCCCCCCCCCCCACCCCCCCCCCCCCCCACCCCCCCCCCCCCCCACCCCCCCCCCCCCCCACCCCCCCCCCCCCCCACCCCCCCCCCCCCCCACCCCCCCCCCCCCCCACCCCCCCCCCCCCCCACCCCCCCCCCCCCCCACCCCCCCCCCCCCCCACCCCCCCCCCCCCCCACCCCCCCCCCCCCCCACCCCCCCCCCCCCCCACCCCCCCCCCCCCCCACCCCCCCCCCCCCCCACCCCCCCCCCCCCCCACCCCCCCCCCCCCCCACCCCCCCCCCCCCCCACCCCCCCCCCCCCCCACCCCCCCCCCCCCCCACCCCCCCCCCCCCCCACCCCCCCCCCCCCCCACCCCCCCCCCCCCCCACCCCCCCCCCCCCCCACCCCCCCCCCCCCCCACCCCCCCCCCCCCCCACCCCCCCCCCCCCCCACCCCCCCCCCCCCCCACCCCCCCCCCCCCCCACCCCCCCCCCCCCCCACCCCCCCCCCCCCCCACCCCCCCCCCCCCCCACCCCCCCCCCCCCCCACCCCCCCCCCCCCCCACCCCCCCCCCCCCCCACCCCCCCCCCCCCCCACCCCCCCCCCCCCCCACCCCCCCCCCCCCCCACCCCCCCCCCCCCCCACCCCCCCCCCCCCCCACCCCCCCCCCCCCCCACCCCCCCCCCCCCCCACCCCCCCCCCCCCCCACCCCCCCCCCCCCCCACCCCCCCCCCCCCCCACCCCCCCCCCCCCCCACCCCCCCCCCCCCCCACCCCCCCCCCCCCCCACCCCCCCCCCCCCCCACCCCCCCCCCCCCCCACCCCCCCCCCCCCCCACCCCCCCCCCCCCCCACCCCCCCCCCCCCCCACCCCCCCCCCCCCCCACCCCCCCCCCCCCCCACCCCCCCCCCCCCCCACCCCCCCCCCCCCCCACCCCCCCCCCCCCCCACCCCCCCCCCCCCCCACCCCCCCCCCCCCCCACCCCCCCCCCCCCCCACCCCCCCCCCCCCCCACCCCCCCCCCCCCCCACCCCCCCCCCCCCCCACCCCCCCCCCCCCCCACCCCCCCCCCCCCCCACCCCCCCCCCCCCCCACCCCCCCCCCCCCCCACCCCCCCCCCCCCCCACCCCCCCCCCCCCCCACCCCCCCCCCCCCCCACCCCCCCCCCCCCCCACCCCCCCCCCCCCCCACCCCCCCCCCCCCCCACCCCCCCCCCCCCCCACCCCCCCCCCCCCCCACCCCCCCCCCCCCCCACCCCCCCCCCCCCCCACCCCCCCCCCCCCCCACCCCCCCCCCCCCCCACCCCCCCCCCCCCCCACCCCCCCCCCCCCCCACCCCCCCCCCCCCCCACCCCCCCCCCCCCCCACCCCCCCCCCCCCCCACCCCCCCCCCCCCCCACCCCCCCCCCCCCCCACCCCCCCCCCCCCCCACCCCCCCCCCCCCCCACCCCCCCCCCCCCCCACCCCCCCCCCCCCCCACCCCCCCCCCCCCCCACCCCCCCCCCCCCCCACCCCCCCCCCCCCCCACCCCCCCCCCCCCCCACCCCCCCCCCCCCCCACCCCCCCCCCCCCCCACCCCCCCCCCCCCCCACCCCCCCCCCCCCCCACCCCCCCCCCCCCCCACCCCCCCCCCCCCCCACCCCCCCCCCCCCCCACCCCCCCCCCCCCCCACCCCCCCCCCCCCCCACCCCCCCCCCCCCCCACCCCCCCCCCCCCCCACCCCCCCCCCCCCCCACCCCCCCCCCCCCCCACCCCCCCCCCCCCCCACCCCCCCCCCCCCCCACCCCCCCCCCCCCCCACCCCCCCCCCCCCCCACCCCCCCCCCCCCCCACCCCCCCCCCCCCCCACCCCCCCCCCCCCCCACCCCCCCCCCCCCCCACCCCCCCCCCCCCCCACCCCCCCCCCCCCCCACCCCCCCCCCCCCCCACCCCCCCCCCCCCCCACCCCCCCCCCCCCCCACCCCCCCCCCCCCCCACCCCCCCCCCCCCCCACCCCCCCCCCCCCCCACCCCCCCCCCCCCCCACCCCCCCCCCCCCCCACCCCCCCCCCCCCCCACCCCCCCCCCCCCCCACCCCCCCCCCCCCCCACCCCCCCCCCCCCCCACCCCCCCCCCCCCCCACCCCCCCCCCCCCCCACCCCCCCCCCCCCCCACCCCCCCCCCCCCCCACCCCCCCCCCCCCCCACCCCCCCCCCCCCCCACCCCCCCCCCCCCCCACCCCCCCCCCCCCCCACCCCCCCCCCCCCCCACCCCCCCCCCCCCCCACCCCCCCCCCCCCCCACCCCCCCCCCCCCCCACCCCCCCCCCCCCCCACCCCCCCCCCCCCCCACCCCCCCCCCCCCCCACCCCCCCCCCCCCCCACCCCCCCCCCCCCCCACCCCCCCCCCCCCCCACCCCCCCCCCCCCCCACCCCCCCCCCCCCCCACCCCCCCCCCCCCCCACCCCCCCCCCCCCCCACCCCCCCCCCCCCCCACCCCCCCCCCCCCCCACCCCCCCCCCCCCCCACCCCCCCCCCCCCCCACCCCCCCCCCCCCCCACCCCCCCCCCCCCCCACCCCCCCCCCCCCCCACCCCCCCCCCCCCCCACCCCCCCCCCCCCCCACCCCCCCCCCCCCCCACCCCCCCCCCCCCCCACCCCCCCCCCCCCCCACCCCCCCCCCCCCCCACCCCCCCCCCCCCCCACCCCCCCCCCCCCCCACCCCCCCCCCCCCCCACCCCCCCCCCCCCCCACCCCCCCCCCCCCCCACCCCCCCCCCCCCCCACCCCCCCCCCCCCCCACCCCCCCCCCCCCCCACCCCCCCCCCCCCCCACCCCCCCCCCCCCCCACCCCCCCCCCCCCCCACCCCCCCCCCCCCCCACCCCCCCCCCCCCCCACCCCCCCCCCCCCCCACCCCCCCCCCCCCCCACCCCCCCCCCCCCCCACCCCCCCCCCCCCCCACCCCCCCCCCCCCCCACCCCCCCCCCCCCCCACCCCCCCCCCCCCCCACCCCCCCCCCCCCCCACCCCCCCCCCCCCCCACCCCCCCCCCCCCCCACCCCCCCCCCCCCCCACCCCCCCCCCCCCCCACCCCCCCCCCCCCCCACCCCCCCCCCCCCCCACCCCCCCCCCCCCCCACCCCCCCCCCCCCCCACCCCCCCCCCCCCCCACCCCCCCCCCCCCCCACCCCCCCCCCCCCCCACCCCCCCCCCCCCCCACCCCCCCCCCCCCCCACCCCCCCCCCCCCCCACCCCCCCCCCCCCCCACCCCCCCCCCCCCCCACCCCCCCCCCCCCCCACCCCCCCCCCCCCCCACCCCCCCCCCCCCCCACCCCCCCCCCCCCCCACCCCCCCCCCCCCCCACCCCCCCCCCCCCCCACCCCCCCCCCCCCCCACCCCCCCCCCCCCCCACCCCCCCCCCCCCCCACCCCCCCCCCCCCCCACCCCCCCCCCCCCCCACCCCCCCCCCCCCCCACCCCCCCCCCCCCCCACCCCCCCCCCCCCCCACCCCCCCCCCCCCCCACCCCCCCCCCCCCCCACCCCCCCCCCCCCCCACCCCCCCCCCCCCCCACCCCCCCCCCCCCCCACCCCCCCCCCCCCCCACCCCCCCCCCCCCCCACCCCCCCCCCCCCCCACCCCCCCCCCCCCCCACCCCCCCCCCCCCCCACCCCCCCCCCCCCCCACCCCCCCCCCCCCCCACCCCCCCCCCCCCCCACCCCCCCCCCCCCCCACCCCCCCCCCCCCCCACCCCCCCCCCCCCCCACCCCCCCCCCCCCCCACCCCCCCCCCCCCCCACCCCCCCCCCCCCCCACCCCCCCCCCCCCCCACCCCCCCCCCCCCCCACCCCCCCCCCCCCCCACCCCCCCCCCCCCCCACCCCCCCCCCCCCCCACCCCCCCCCCCCCCCACCCCCCCCCCCCCCCACCCCCCCCCCCCCCCACCCCCCCCCCCCCCCACCCCCCCCCCCCCCCACCCCCCCCCCCCCCCACCCCCCCCCCCCCCCACCCCCCCCCCCCCCCACCCCCCCCCCCCCCCACCCCCCCCCCCCCCCACCCCCCCCCCCCCCCACCCCCCCCCCCCCCCACCCCCCCCCCCCCCCACCCCCCCCCCCCCCCACCCCCCCCCCCCCCCACCCCCCCCCCCCCCCACCCCCCCCCCCCCCCACCCCCCCCCCCCCCCACCCCCCCCCCCCCCCACCCCCCCCCCCCCCCACCCCCCCCCCCCCCCACCCCCCCCCCCCCCCACCCCCCCCCCCCCCCACCCCCCCCCCCCCCCACCCCCCCCCCCCCCCACCCCCCCCCCCCCCCACCCCCCCCCCCCCCCACCCCCCCCCCCCCCCACCCCCCCCCCCCCCCACCCCCCCCCCCCCCCACCCCCCCCCCCCCCCACCCCCCCCCCCCCCCACCCCCCCCCCCCCCCACCCCCCCCCCCCCCCACCCCCCCCCCCCCCCACCCCCCCCCCCCCCCACCCCCCCCCCCCCCCACCCCCCCCCCCCCCCACCCCCCCCCCCCCCCACCCCCCCCCCCCCCCACCCCCCCCCCCCCCCACCCCCCCCCCCCCCCACCCCCCCCCCCCCCCACCCCCCCCCCCCCCCACCCCCCCCCCCCCCCACCCCCCCCCCCCCCCACCCCCCCCCCCCCCCACCCCCCCCCCCCCCCACCCCCCCCCCCCCCCACCCCCCCCCCCCCCCACCCCCCCCCCCCCCCACCCCCCCCCCCCCCCACCCCCCCCCCCCCCCACCCCCCCCCCCCCCCACCCCCCCCCCCCCCCACCCCCCCCCCCCCCCACCCCCCCCCCCCCCCACCCCCCCCCCCCCCCACCCCCCCCCCCCCCCACCCCCCCCCCCCCCCACCCCCCCCCCCCCCCACCCCCCCCCCCCCCCACCCCCCCCCCCCCCCACCCCCCCCCCCCCCCACCCCCCCCCCCCCCCACCCCCCCCCCCCCCCACCCCCCCCCCCCCCCACCCCCCCCCCCCCCCACCCCCCCCCCCCCCCACCCCCCCCCCCCCCCACCCCCCCCCCCCCCCACCCCCCCCCCCCCCCACCCCCCCCCCCCCCCACCCCCCCCCCCCCCCACCCCCCCCCCCCCCCACCCCCCCCCCCCCCCACCCCCCCCCCCCCCCACCCCCCCCCCCCCCCACCCCCCCCCCCCCCCACCCCCCCCCCCCCCCACCCCCCCCCCCCCCCACCCCCCCCCCCCCCCACCCCCCCCCCCCCCCACCCCCCCCCCCCCCCACCCCCCCCCCCCCCCACCCCCCCCCCCCCCCACCCCCCCCCCCCCCCACCCCCCCCCCCCCCCACCCCCCCCCCCCCCCACCCCCCCCCCCCCCCACCCCCCCCCCCCCCCACCCCCCCCCCCCCCCACCCCCCCCCCCCCCCACCCCCCCCCCCCCCCACCCCCCCCCCCCCCCACCCCCCCCCCCCCCCACCCCCCCCCCCCCCCACCCCCCCCCCCCCCCACCCCCCCCCCCCCCCACCCCCCCCCCCCCCCACCCCCCCCCCCCCCCACCCCCCCCCCCCCCCACCCCCCCCCCCCCCCACCCCCCCCCCCCCCCACCCCCCCCCCCCCCCACCCCCCCCCCCCCCCACCCCCCCCCCCCCCCACCCCCCCCCCCCCCCACCCCCCCCCCCCCCCACCCCCCCCCCCCCCCACCCCCCCCCCCCCCCACCCCCCCCCCCCCCCACCCCCCCCCCCCCCCACCCCCCCCCCCCCCCACCCCCCCCCCCCCCCACCCCCCCCCCCCCCCACCCCCCCCCCCCCCCACCCCCCCCCCCCCCCACCCCCCCCCCCCCCCACCCCCCCCCCCCCCCACCCCCCCCCCCCCCCACCCCCCCCCCCCCCCACCCCCCCCCCCCCCCACCCCCCCCCCCCCCCACCCCCCCCCCCCCCCACCCCCCCCCCCCCCCACCCCCCCCCCCCCCCACCCCCCCCCCCCCCCACCCCCCCCCCCCCCCACCCCCCCCCCCCCCCACCCCCCCCCCCCCCCACCCCCCCCCCCCCCCACCCCCCCCCCCCCCCACCCCCCCCCCCCCCCACCCCCCCCCCCCCCCACCCCCCCCCCCCCCCACCCCCCCCCCCCCCCACCCCCCCCCCCCCCCACCCCCCCCCCCCCCCACCCCCCCCCCCCCCCACCCCCCCCCCCCCCCACCCCCCCCCCCCCCCACCCCCCCCCCCCCCCACCCCCCCCCCCCCCCACCCCCCCCCCCCCCCACCCCCCCCCCCCCCCACCCCCCCCCCCCCCCACCCCCCCCCCCCCCCACCCCCCCCCCCCCCCACCCCCCCCCCCCCCCACCCCCCCCCCCCCCCACCCCCCCCCCCCCCCACCCCCCCCCCCCCCCACCCCCCCCCCCCCCCACCCCCCCCCCCCCCCACCCCCCCCCCCCCCCACCCCCCCCCCCCCCCACCCCCCCCCCCCCCCACCCCCCCCCCCCCCCACCCCCCCCCCCCCCCACCCCCCCCCCCCCCCACCCCCCCCCCCCCCCACCCCCCCCCCCCCCCACCCCCCCCCCCCCCCACCCCCCCCCCCCCCCACCCCCCCCCCCCCCCACCCCCCCCCCCCCCCACCCCCCCCCCCCCCCACCCCCCCCCCCCCCCACCCCCCCCCCCCCCCACCCCCCCCCCCCCCCACCCCCCCCCCCCCCCACCCCCCCCCCCCCCCACCCCCCCCCCCCCCCACCCCCCCCCCCCCCCACCCCCCCCCCCCCCCACCCCCCCCCCCCCCCACCCCCCCCCCCCCCCACCCCCCCCCCCCCCCACCCCCCCCCCCCCCCACCCCCCCCCCCCCCCACCCCCCCCCCCCCCCACCCCCCCCCCCCCCCACCCCCCCCCCCCCCCACCCCCCCCCCCCCCCACCCCCCCCCCCCCCCACCCCCCCCCCCCCCCACCCCCCCCCCCCCCCACCCCCCCCCCCCCCCACCCCCCCCCCCCCCCACCCCCCCCCCCCCCCACCCCCCCCCCCCCCCACCCCCCCCCCCCCCCACCCCCCCCCCCCCCCACCCCCCCCCCCCCCCACCCCCCCCCCCCCCCACCCCCCCCCCCCCCCACCCCCCCCCCCCCCCACCCCCCCCCCCCCCCACCCCCCCCCCCCCCCACCCCCCCCCCCCCCCACCCCCCCCCCCCCCCACCCCCCCCCCCCCCCACCCCCCCCCCCCCCCACCCCCCCCCCCCCCCACCCCCCCCCCCCCCCACCCCCCCCCCCCCCCACCCCCCCCCCCCCCCACCCCCCCCCCCCCCCACCCCCCCCCCCCCCCACCCCCCCCCCCCCCCACCCCCCCCCCCCCCCACCCCCCCCCCCCCCCACCCCCCCCCCCCCCCACCCCCCCCCCCCCCCACCCCCCCCCCCCCCCACCCCCCCCCCCCCCCACCCCCCCCCCCCCCCACCCCCCCCCCCCCCCACCCCCCCCCCCCCCCACCCCCCCCCCCCCCCACCCCCCCCCCCCCCCACCCCCCCCCCCCCCCACCCCCCCCCCCCCCCACCCCCCCCCCCCCCCACCCCCCCCCCCCCCCACCCCCCCCCCCCCCCACCCCCCCCCCCCCCCACCCCCCCCCCCCCCCACCCCCCCCCCCCCCCACCCCCCCCCCCCCCCACCCCCCCCCCCCCCCACCCCCCCCCCCCCCCACCCCCCCCCCCCCCCACCCCCCCCCCCCCCCACCCCCCCCCCCCCCCACCCCCCCCCCCCCCCACCCCCCCCCCCCCCCACCCCCCCCCCCCCCCACCCCCCCCCCCCCCCACCCCCCCCCCCCCCCACCCCCCCCCCCCCCCACCCCCCCCCCCCCCCACCCCCCCCCCCCCCCACCCCCCCCCCCCCCCACCCCCCCCCCCCCCCACCCCCCCCCCCCCCCACCCCCCCCCCCCCCCACCCCCCCCCCCCCCCACCCCCCCCCCCCCCCACCCCCCCCCCCCCCCACCCCCCCCCCCCCCCACCCCCCCCCCCCCCCACCCCCCCCCCCCCCCACCCCCCCCCCCCCCCACCCCCCCCCCCCCCCACCCCCCCCCCCCCCCACCCCCCCCCCCCCCCACCCCCCCCCCCCCCCACCCCCCCCCCCCCCCACCCCCCCCCCCCCCCACCCCCCCCCCCCCCCACCCCCCCCCCCCCCCACCCCCCCCCCCCCCCACCCCCCCCCCCCCCCACCCCCCCCCCCCCCCACCCCCCCCCCCCCCCACCCCCCCCCCCCCCCACCCCCCCCCCCCCCCACCCCCCCCCCCCCCCACCCCCCCCCCCCCCCACCCCCCCCCCCCCCCACCCCCCCCCCCCCCCACCCCCCCCCCCCCCCACCCCCCCCCCCCCCCACCCCCCCCCCCCCCCACCCCCCCCCCCCCCCACCCCCCCCCCCCCCCACCCCCCCCCCCCCCCACCCCCCCCCCCCCCCACCCCCCCCCCCCCCCACCCCCCCCCCCCCCCACCCCCCCCCCCCCCCACCCCCCCCCCCCCCCACCCCCCCCCCCCCCCACCCCCCCCCCCCCCCACCCCCCCCCCCCCCCACCCCCCCCCCCCCCCACCCCCCCCCCCCCCCCCCCCCCCCCCCCCCCACCCCCCCCCCACCCCACCCCCCCCCATCCCCCCCCCCTCCCCCCCCCCCCCACGCCCCCCCCCCCACCCCCCCCCCCCCCCACCCCCCCCCCCCCCCCCCCCCCCCCCACCCCCCCCCTCCCCCCCCCCCCCCCCCCCCACCCCCCCCCCCCCCCCCCCCCCCCCCCCCCCCCCCCCCTCACCCCCCCACCCCCCCCCCCACCCCCACCTCCCCCACCCCCCCCCCCCCCCCAAACACCCCACCCCCCCCCCCCACCCCCCCCCACCCCCACGATGAGCACATGTGGCTGCGCATGCAATAAATGTAAAGGCTCTTTGGAACAGGACATGCTACAAGGAGGGGAGAGAATGGATCTCCTTGTAGGCTGCAGAGAGTGCTGGAAGGGAAGGTAGCAAGCTTCAAAAGAACTGGGGGGAAGGCTAAGGTCACTGGTGGGATTCTAATAATTTAACAACTGGTTCCCCCCCCCCCCACTGTGCCCCTCCAGTGTGCCACCTGCTATGCACTTCCTGCCCTTGCCACCCACTTACCTGTTGTGGAAGAAGAAGAAGAAGAAGAGGAGGAGGAGGAGGAGGAGTTTGGATTTATATCCCCCCTTTCTCTCCTGCAGGAGACTCAAAGGGGCTTACAATCTCCTTGCCCTTCCCCCTCGCAACAAACACCCTGAGAGAGCTCTGAGAAGCTGTGACTAGCCCAAGGTCACCTAGCTGGCATGTGTGGGAGTGTACAGGCTAATCTGAATTCCCCAGATAAGCCTCCACAGCTCAGGCGGCAGAGCGGGGAATCAAACCCGGTTCCTCTAGATTAGATACACGAGCTCTTAACCTCCTACACCACTGCTGCTCCTGAAGAACTTCTTGTGGGGGTGGAGGGGAGCAAGGGGACTTTGCCACCACTGCTCTAAAGCCCCCCCCGCTCCCCCTCCCCTGGGAGAGTGAATGACGGGGCTTTTAGTGCCGCAGAGCAGCTGGGTGGTAAGGCGCCTGGCTGATCCGGGGCTCTGAAAGCCACTTTTAACAACTGGTTTGCCAAACTCATCAAAAAATTAGGTACCGGTTCTGATGAACCGGTGCAAACTGGCTGAATCCCACCACTGGCTGAATCCCACCACTGGTCCATCCAAACTTCCAAAGGTCTGGAGTGGGGGCAGGGGAGAAATTGAGTTACAAAAAATATCCCATTTTTTTTCTACTGCAAAAGTAGTGTGTTTTAGCGTCACAGGTAAGCTTTGAACTAGAGTTCAAAGTCCAGGGTATGGTCTGGAGAGCTCCCGAAATTTCAGCTGAGAGTCTGTGATCGATTCCACACAGCAAATGAATAACAGGTTGTGGTCGTTGTAAAGGAACCTGTTTTCCTGTTGGAGGGAAAAGTTTGTAGAAAGAAAATGGCAGCTGGGGGGAAATGAAGTACCTGATGCCTCAACCCATTAGATTAACAACCCAACAGTTAAGGCTGATGTCTGTCTCTCATCTTTCTGTGGAAAAGCAGAACTTCCTTTGCCCTCAAGGTGGCTTACAAGCTCCTTTCCCTCCCTCTCCCCAGAACAGACACCTTGTGAGGTAGGTGGGACTGAGAGAGGTCTGAGAGAACTGTAACTAGCCCAAGGCCACTCAGCAAGAATGTAGGAGTGCGGAAACACATCTGGTTCACCAGAGAAGCCTCCACCACTCAGGTGGAGGAGTGGGGAATCAAATCCGGTTCTCCAGATTAGAATCCACCTGCTCTTAACCACTACACCATGCTGGCTCTCCCAGTAGCTCTTGTTCAGTTTCTCTGGACATCTCTCTCTCTCTGTGATATTGTTCCACAATGCATTGTTCTTCCAGAGCTAAGAACAAGTTACTCAGCTCTGCTCATTGGACCATTCCTCTGCAAGATCAGGCAACTATAACACTTGCTTCCCCAATTCCCTCTTCTATTCCAGACCCATCCAATCCACACTGCTTGTATTCCTAGAACTGTGTGTGTTTTCTGCTGCTTTGATGATTGTGTACTTGTATACCCCCATTATCCATTAATAAAAAAATGATAAATTTTATTTGCTCTCCTGTAGAGCTTTCTTGCAAAAGCTGATTTCCATAAAACATAGGCAAACAAGGTCTTGAGCTCGCCCTTCCTTTTGCTAAGCCAAGAGTCTGCTCTTGCCAATTCCCCGCACTTGTTAACGCTTTCACTGCACTGCCTCTTTGAGTGGCAGCTGTCATTCCCAGGTCTGAATTCGATGCCTTCTCTCCACTGATTTGCTGCCCTCCCCAATTCCTCGGTGACTCATACCCCCTGCCCCCCCCGTCCCCAGTTAAAGCCTCTCGGTGGCAGGATTTATTTTTAATTCAAAGTGCAACTTGTCGGAGGAAAGTTTCATTAGCCAGCTGACATCCCCTCTATGAAAATGACACAGCGTCTGCTTCCCGCTTCCTTTGTTTCTCTTGCCTCACCTTTTTTGTCAGGAGCTGCTGATGGATGAGCCGCCAACATCTCTATGGGGCCTTTATCTCTTCTATTACTTTGATGCCATTAATTTGAATGTAGAAGGGGATAAAGAAAATAAATCCAGCCCAGCAAAATAAACACAATTTTAAACCAAGGAAGAACCTCTGCTTCCACCAGAATACGCGTGCTTTCTTTCCCCCCTCCTTCCTTTTTTCTTTCTTTTTTTCCCCTGCTCTTTTTTTGGGTTACTGTGATAGGTAATTTTTTCCTCTGGTCGGTTCCTCATGGAGTATTCATGAGGATGGATTTACTAGCATCATTATGTTACCTGCAGCTGATTCTCGGGAATTTATGTCTCTGGAAGTCTGCGAAACGCCAGAAGGGGGTGTTGGTGCACTAGAAATAAAATATAGTTCTTCAAGGAAATGGGAATTGTTTGCAGGATTTCTGACTTTGATGGTGTCGCTTGTGGTAGCAGGAGAGTGATGAAAAGTGGGTGGCTGGTTCTGGAAATGAGCCTTGCCCAGAAGGAAGGTTGCCAAGGGGCCCTTCCACATGGGCCAATAAACGTGGACTAACCATGGTATAAAACCCATGTGGGGGGGGGGGGAGACTTCGCACAGACTGGATCCTGATCCTAACGCGAGTCTGCTCCGTGTTTCCCCCCTAACCCGGGTTTTTCAAGAATCGCACTATGTGTGATTCTTGTGTTTTAATGTGGATTGCGGCGGCGGCTGAGCGAACGGCTGCCCTGGGAAGTGCGTTACTTTGCTGTGCTTCCTCCCCCCCCCAGTCCCTGCCTCTCTGCTGCATAGCTGCACAGCTACAAAGGGACACAAGGACGACAGCATGGCTCTGGAGATCCATGCCTGCCTGGCTTCACAGTTACGCAGTAGGTAAGCGAAAAAAGCGCCTCCGTGCGAAGGTGCGACGGCAACCTGTATTACCCCCACAGGCTCCATTTACTGCCTGCATGGAGGCATGCGAATGTCCTGATGGCAATGTGGGTTGCTTACCCCAGGCTGCAAACTGTTTTACATTTGCTGTGCGGAAAGGTCCAAGGCAGTGGTGGGATCCCAAAATTTTAGTAACAGGTTCCCATGGTGGTGGGATTCAAACTGTGGCGTAGCGCCAATGGGGCTGGGCGGGGCACGATGGGGCGTGGCCGGGCATTCCAGGGATGGGGCATTCCTGGGTGGGGCTGTGGCATGGACACAGCCGCTGCACTGGTCCTTGGGCGGGAAACGAATGCACGCAGGCGCAGGCTGCCACGCACGCCGGTGCACCTCCTGCTAGACTGCTTCAAGTTCTGTGCGCTACTGCTGAGAGGAGGGGCGTCATTAAGGCAAAAATCACGTGGCAAAATCACCAATTAGTAACCCCCTCTTGGCACACACAAATAATGAGTAACCTACTCTCGGGAACCTGTGAGAACCTGCTGGATCCCGCCTCTGGTCCAAGGTCTTCTTGACCACCAGCGGGGGGGTGGGGGGGGGGTGGGGGGAAGCAGCTGCTCTCCAGGGTCTCTGGTTGAGGTGTTTCACATCCCCTACTATCTGGGTCTTTTAGCTGGATATTCCAGGGACTGAATCTGGGATCTTCTGCATATCAGGCAGATGTTGTGCCACTGAGACACGGCCATTGCTTGAAACTTGGATTTACAGCAGGGCAGAGGCAGGGAAATCCGGCAATGGTTAATTGGCCACAGTCTATTATAATTTGTATAATTTTATAAACCAGGTACATAGACCATAAGAAATATTGATGATAATGGTGATTAGAGCTGGGGGCCCCAACTTGGTGCCAGTGGTGTTTGCTGGAATGTTACCTGGTGCCTGCAGGCATGTTCAGAAAGTGGGTGGAGATCTTGCCCCCCCAATAGTGTCTTTTCCCCCAGCTATATTTGAGTTTTTATCTTTAGAGAGCCTAGGAAGTGAGAAGAACCAGGGAAGGGTATCAAGTTCAAACCCCAAGGATGTAACCAGGGCAGACTCGCTACCTCCAATTCGAGCTCTAAGGTCGCTCTTACCACTATTTCAGTCATAGGATGTAGTTGTTTCAGGCTATCTAGGTAGTCTGTGATACACATCCAATGTGAATGGACGGTTTCGCTATCCGCCGTAGGGGGAAGGTAGATGTTAACCACTAGGAGGGGAGAGATCAAGCCCTCACATAGAATAGCCTGAGCTAAGTGACAGCATCCCGGTAACTCTGTGATCCGGAGGTTCAATTCTTGTGCTATGAAGATTGCCAGACCCACCTGGTGTCTTCCCATCTTATTTGACTTACAAGCGGGAAGACAATACGCTTGATATCCTTGGGCTACAATAGGGAGAGGGGACCAAGTTTCTTGGAACAGAAGTAGAAGGCCATTGCTTTCACATCCTGCATGTGAGCTCCCAATGGCACCTGCTGGGCCACTTTGAGTAGCAGAGAGCTGGACTAGATGGACTCTGGTCTGATCCAGCTGGCTTGTAAAAAAAAAGTATGTTAAAATCTTTAAGAAATGTTAAAAAATCGGGATTATTGGCCTTATTTTTCCAACCCGCTATATGCCAAGATAGGAGGCTGAGAGATGTATTGGGGCCAGATGTTTGCAATATCAGTCAATCCGCCTCATTTAGTTGGTCCAACACCCCATTACTACCCAATAGTGTCTGTTAGACCACCGGAGATCCGATTGGCTGTTCAGATTTTCAAAAAGTTGCTCTGGCACTCCCAACTCTGCACAAAAGTACGCCGGAGCCTGTTCCGTTTTTGGAGCTGACAGACCTATTGTGTCACTGTGCCGTAATTCAAGGCACTGCAGTCTAATAAGGAAGTCAAGATGGATTTATTATACAAAGGAAATCAACACGTATGAGGTGCTGAACGGTTGTAAACAAGAAACTTGAAAAAGTGTCCAAAGATGTCAAAATGACATAAACAATACAAGCATTTGTTCAGTCGCTGGCGTCTGATATAAATATAGATAGTGCTCTAACGTGAAAATGCACTGCAATCTATTTCCTCGTTCACCGCGCGCTTCAAATCATGCAGGGTCATTCCAAAGCTGCCTCCTTGATGAAGATGAGACAGGATCTTCAGTCAGCTTCGTTAGATACTGGGAATGGTGATGCTCAAAGAATTGCAGCTTGGCTGTTGTGGGTTTTCTGGGGTGCGTGGCCACGGTCTGGTCGTTTTTTGCTTCGAGCGTTTCGCCAGAACACAGCCACATACCCTGGAAAACACACAGCAGCCAATTGTGGCTTTCCTGGTATCGCGGTAAGCCTCCAATGAAGAATTTCCAGATCCTCAAAGGACCGGATTTGATTCCCACAGCCTGATTTAAATGCATCGCTAGCGAGCAGGAAAGGATTCCCTTGAGGGAATTTGCGTTCACTCAGTGCCTTGTTTAATTTGGGTCACTACCCGGGCAAACCCGCTATAAAGAACGTGAGGCTTTTCTCAGGTAGCAGCCCTGTTCATACAGGATGCCTTTACAAATGCAAAATCCCGTAAGTCTGAGGAACCCTGCCGAGGAACTTCCCCAAATCCTGCCCTCCCTGGGTCCCATTCTCCAAATTTCCAGGTCTTTCCCACCCCAGAACCGGCAACCTTAGTGTCCCAAGTTCTATTTCAAACAGAAGAGCTCCTTCAGAAGTACTTCTGGCCTCTGAATTACTGCGAGTTGGAGTGGTCTCTCTCACACCTGACAGAAACCTGAGGAAGACTTTCCCAGGATTGTATTTCCACCCCCCCTCGCTACAGGGGACCTCCCCAGAGGTGTAGCTCCAAGGGGAAAGGGGGTGCATGACGCACTGGGCGTGACAAGGGCGTGACGAGGGCGTGACGAGGGCATTCTGGGGGCGTGACGAGGTCATTCTGGGGGCATAGCGAGGGTGTGGCGGGGGCATTCCAGGGCAGGGGGCCTTCTGGGGCGGGGGCACAGGACGCACCAGTGCACTGGGCTCTTTCCCCCTTTGCTACACCTCTGGACCTCCCAGCAGCATCTCAAGATTACTTTGGGGCTGACATCAGTTAAAGTTCAAATATGAATGCAAATGCAATTGCAAACTTAAATAGCAATGCATCTCCACCCAAACACCCAGAGCCCTGCACGTAGGCAAGGGGGGGTTTTCTCGGGTTTGAACCCCACCCCCCCGCATTCATGTCCAAAGCTCCGCCCACCCATTTGTGGGTTTTTAAAACATTTCAGTGTTTTTTTGTTTTTGGCCTGCAGGGGGCGCATTGTTTGGGCTAGCAGCACCAAACTTTCAGGGATTGTTTGGGGGACTCTCCTAATGATACCACCCAGGTTTGGTGAGTTTTGGTTCAGGGGGTCCAAAGTTATGGACTCCCAAAGGGGGTGCCCCCATCCTCCATTGTTTCCAATGGGAGCTAATAGAAGATGGGGGCTACACCTTTGAGGGTCCATAACTTTGGACCCCCTGCACCAAACTTCACCAAACCTGGAATATCTTATTAGGAGAGTCTCTTACTGATACCACCCAGGTTTTGTGAAGTTTGGTCCAGGGGGTCCAAAGCTATGGACTCCCAAAAGAAGTGACCCATCCTCCATTGTTTTCAATGGGAGCTAATAGAAGATGGGGGCTACACCTTTGAGGGTCCATAACTTTGGACCCCCTGACCCAAACTTCACCAAACCTGGGTGGTATCATTAGGAGAGACTCCTAAAGATACCCTGAAAGTTTGGTGCTTCTAGCTTAACCATTGCACCCCTGACAGCAGGCACCCCCCAAATTTCCCCAGATTCTCCTTTTAAATCCACCCCCTTCGGCATGGATTTAAAGGGAGAATCTGAGGTCCTCAGTTTAGAACAGGGGTAGGGAACCTGCGGCTCTCCAGATGTTCAGGAACTACAATTCCCATCAGCCTCTGTCAGCATGGCCAATTGGCCATGCTGGTAGGGGCTGATGGGAATTGTAGTTTCTGAACATCTGGAAAGCCGCAGGTTCCCTACCCCTGGTTTAGAAGAAGAAGAAGAGTTTGGATTTATATCCTCCCTTTCTCTCCTGTAGGAGACTCAAAGGGGCTTACGATCTCCTTGCCCTTGCTCCCTCACAACAAACACCCTGTGAGGTGGGTGGGGCTGGGAGAGCTTCGAGAAGCTGTGACTAGCCCAAGGTCACCCAGCTGGCGTGTGTGGGAGTGCACAGGCTAATCTGAATTCCCCAGATAAGTCTTCACAGTTCAAGTGGCAGAGCAGGGAAACCCGGTTCCTCCAGATTAGAATGCACCTGCTCTTAACCACTACGCCACATTGAAAATGATGCAGTTTCAGGGTGGGGGATAATCCACCCCAAATCAGCATCACTTTCAATGTTGTTTTACTAGGGGCCCCAGATTCTCCCTTTAAGGTGGATTTAAAAAGAGAATTTGGGCTCTCTAGTTTAAACACCATTGAAAGTGATGCTGTTTGGGGGTGGATTCCAGCATCACAGCAGCTGCCCGGGGGGGGGGAGTGCAAAACTCAGATTTTGCACCAGGCTCCATTTTCCCTCTATACCTCTGCCCAGAGGGAAGGGGAGGGACAGGGCAGGGCAGGGAAGTCTGTCATCCCCGACCCCGGAGAGCTGCTTTTATAAGCGCTAGGCCAGGGGCGGGGCTTGGGTAGGCATGGCCATGCCCTAGGGGCGGGTGGGGTGTGGCCCCACCCCGACCCCCCCATAAAAAATCTATACCTACGTCCCTGCCCAGAGCCCTTTGGGGGTAGAGCGGTATATCCAATATAATGATGATGATGATGATGATGATGATGATGATGATGATGATGATGATGATAATAAATGTGTCTCACCCACCTATGAAGTGGACAAACCAGCTGAGGTCGACCCAGTGGTAATCGGCACGTGGGCGCCATCCCAAAAACACTAGGGCAGCACTTGAAACATCTTCGAATTGACAAAATTAACAGCTGTCAAATTCAGAAGGCAGCCCTGGGATCCGCACGAATACTACGCCGATACATTACAACTTCCTAGGCCTCCGGGTGAGGCTCGAATTGTAATGAAGGCCAACAACCAGCTAAAGATCTCGCAGCTGTGAAATCTATAATAATAATAATAATAATAATAATAATAATAATAATAATAATAATTTGTCTCACCCACCTATGAAGTGGACAAAATATATACCCATCACACAATCACATCACGTTGTGTCAAGGAGAGAAATACATCTTGTGGTTACTTGCCTCCGAAGATGCCCGTCATAGATGCAGGTGAAAAGTTAGGAGCAGAACCTACCAGACCACGGCCACACAGCCCGGAAAACTCACAATGGCCAGCATCTCATGACTCAGAATAATGCACTTTCAACTCACTTTCACAACTGTTTGCAAGTGGGTTTTGCTCTTCCGCACAGCTGCAAAATGCATGGAAAGCGGATTGAAAGTGCATTATTCTGCATGTGCGGAAGGGGCCTCAGTTGTTCTGGAAGGCCATCAGACACAGAACACTTATTTTCTCCCTGGCTTTTATGGGTTATTTTAGATGCTGCTTATTTTACCTGCTTTTTTAATTTTCTCCTTTGAAGCAGATTTATGATTTTATTGTGTCACAGCTCATCTTCCATATAAACAGCTTGTCTGTTATGACAGAGGTGTGACCTGTGAAAGAACTAAATAACAAATAAATCAGAAAAGCGTAAGAAAAACATGGGAGGGGGAGGTACTTATTTACCCCCTGCTTGATGTTAAATTGGGTGCAATTCACCATGGCTGATATCAGCAACGAAGGAATAGTTCCAGGCGCTTGCAAAATGCAAAATAAAATAGGCCTCTGAACAGACATTTGCCCCTATCACGGCTTCCTCTCTGGAAACTGAGACCTTATTATTACCTTTTGTTACCTATTAACCCTGACAGCTCAAAATCAAAGCTCTCTGTACACCTCTGGTTTCAGATGCTCGGAATTGGGGATGTTTACCTAAAACAGTGACAGAGAGCCTTTTGGGATTGACATGCCAGAAATTTGGAAACTGCTCTGCTCTGCTGGTGTGTCATCCATCCCCGCCCCCCGCCAACAAAAGAAAAACAATTCTTTACATATTCTGGTTGTGGTGGGTTTTCCAGGCTGTGGGGCGTGGTCTGGTACACACACCACAACCAGTTGAATCCGGCCGTGAAAGCCTTCGACAATACTACTCATATTCATTAATTTTTTTTAAAAAAAATACAGTCCCAATCATGTGTGACGCCATCTATTATATATAAATCCTGGTCTTGAAGAAACCGTCCATCATGTTCTATTATATTGCCCTTTATATGCTGTAGAGCGGGAAAGACTCCTTAACCCTCTCTTAGCTGATCTAGGCAACACGACAGATGCTGTCAAAACTTTGTTCTTGCTAGACAGCAACTCAACTGTTACCATCGAACAAACTGCCAGATTTTTGTGTGTTGTCATCACTGAACGTTCCCAAATGCTTAGCAGACTCAAACCCAATTCAGTGGCTTAAAAGCTCTCCTTTTTTAAAAAAAATTTCCAGCCAATTTTAATTTCCATTGTATAATTCATATATATGCCATTAAAGGTTTCTAAATCTAAATCTATAAAGAAACACCAAATAATTACAAAAATGACTCAAACAGGGAGAAGAACTGTCAGGTGATTCGTAAATGCTGGTTTGTCACCCAAAATGTCGCGTTGTGTGTCCCCTCTGACACATATGCCATAGGTTTGCCATGACCTGCCTAAAATAGGTTGGCATGACCTAGAAATCTCGTGGGATTACAATCTCCAAATCACAGAGCTCAGTTCCTCTGGAGAAAATGGCTGTTTTGGAAGAAAGGTATGCAATTATTGGACATTATATTATATTGTGAACCGCCTAGAGCCGTGGTGGCGAACCTTTGGCATGCCAGATGTAATGGACTACAATTCCCATCATGCCAATTGGCCATGCTGGCAGGGGCTAATGGGAATTGTAGTCCACAACAACTGGAGTGCCAAAGGTTTGCCACCACTGGCCTAGAGCCCTTTGGGGATAAGGCGGTCTAAGAAATCCAATCAATCAATCAATCAATCAATCAATCAATCAATCAATCAATCAATCAATCAATCAATCAATCAATCAATCAATCAATCAATCAATCAATCAATCAATCAATCAATCAATCAATCAAACTATACCCTTCTGAAGCCCCTTTTTTCCTCAAAATCTTTCCTCCCCCGGCATCATCCCCAAATCTCCAGGAATTTCTGAACCTGGAGTTGGCAACCTCACTTGATACTTCTCTCGCACAGAGGCCCCTTCCGCATACGGAAAAGAATACACTTTCAATCCACTTTCACAGTTGTTTGAAAGTGGGTTTTGCTCTTCCGCACAGTCAAATCCAGCTGCGAAGTGGATTGAAAGTGGATTGAAAGCGCCTTATTCTGCATGTGCGGAAGGGGCAGAGTGCTGGCCCAGGTTAGACTCCTGGGCTTATCCCGCCGAGCAACTCATAACTCCTTGGCTGTTTCATAATTTCTCCTTTGGTCTTTATTAAAGAAGGCAAATGAAATAACCATATTGCTGAGATTGTCTTGATGAAAAATTAAAGATTAAAGTCATGTTCAAAAAAGAGAACATGGTGCTGAAATTTCCTCTGAAATGAAATCTTTCTGTTCAGTAGCGAAGGAGATCCGGAATGATGCAGGGAACAGATCTTTGGGGCTTCACTGACGGGGAAACTGATGTGCAAATCTGTGGTTAGGAACCCCACTGACAGGGGCATATCTACAGAAAGTGACATCTCTTTGGCCCCTTTCGCCCACGCAAAATAATGTGTTTTCAAACCACTTTCACAACTGTTTGCAAGTGGATTTTGCCATTCCGCACAGCTTCAAAGAGCACTGAAAGCAGTTTGAAAGTGCATTATTCTGCAGGTGCGGAAGGAGCCTTTGAAAACCTCTAAAGAAGAAGACTCCACCACCCTCCGAGGTAGTGCATTCCACTGTCAAACAGCCCTTACTGTCAGGAAGTTTTTCCTGATGTTTAGGTGGAATCTCTTTTCCTTCCCCTTGAACCCATGACTCCTGGTCCTGGTCTCTGGAGCAGCAGAAAACAAGCTTGCTCCCTCTTCGACATGACATCTCTTCAAATATCTAAACATGGCTATCATGTTACCTCTTAACCTCCTCTTCATGATTCTACTTGGGTGTGAGAACAGGCATCTCAGAAGAACACCAATTTCCTTTCCTACTGCCCTGTCCTGTTTTCTTGCATGTCATGTTGGTGGGCATGGATAATTAGTACAAATATCTAAACATGGCTATCATGTCACCTCTTAAGAACATACGAACATAAGAACGTGCCTGCTGGATCAGACCAGAGTCCATCTAGTCCAGCACTCTGCTACTCGCAGTGGCCCACCAGGTGCCTTTGGGAGCTCACGTGCAGGAGGTAAAAGCAATGGCCTTCTGCTGCTGCTGCTCTTGAGCACCTGGTCTGCTAAGGCATTTGCAATCTGAGATCAAGGCAGATCAAGACTGGTAGCCATAGATCAACTTCTCCTCCATAAATCTGTCCAAGCCCTTTTTAAAGCTATCCAGGTGAGTGGCCATCACCACCTCCTGCGGCAGCATATTCCAAACACCAATCACACGTTGCGTGAAGAAGTGTTTCCTTTTATTAGTCCTAATTCTCCCCCCCAGCATTTTCAATGAATGCCCCCTGATTCTTAACCTTCTCTTCTTGATTCTACTTGGGTGTGAGAACAGGGATCGCAGAAGAACACCAATTTCGTCGCAGGCTTTCACGGCACTGATCAGCTCCACACAAACACAGGACAACCATAGACTATAGCACTCAAAGGGAACAAAGACCAGGATACTTCTATTCAGATTCATTCACCTATTGACCTTGCTAGCTTCATTGTTACTCCCAGGCTTCAGACTTCTTTGTGACTCACATGCCAGGCTACTCTATTCAGATGGCCTCACCTTTTTGACCTCACAGTATATATACTCCACTTGCTTTCCATTCCTACCATCAGATCCTCCGAAGATGCCAGCCACAGATGCAGGCGAAACGTCAGGAGAGAATGCTGCTAGAACACGGCCAGACAGCCCGGAAACCAAACAGCACCCCAACACCAATTTCCTTTCCTACTGCCCTGTCCTGTTTTCTTGCATGTAATGTTGGTGGGCATGGATAATTAGTACAAATCTTGAGTAAAAACCCCCAAAATTTCCTGACGCCATCAACAAACTATGGTTCTTCAGGAGCAGCAGTGGCGTAGGAGGTTAAGAGCTCATGTATCTAATCTGGAGGAACCGGGTTTGATTCCCAGCTCTGCCGCCTGAGCTGTGGAGCCTTATCTGGGGAATTCAGATTAGCCTGTGCGCTCCCACACACGCCAGCTGGGTGACCTTGGGCTAGTCACAGCTTCTCGGAGCTCTCTCAGCCCCACCTACCTCACAGGGTGTTTGTTGTGAGGGGGGAAGGGCAAGGAGATTGTAAGCCCCTTTGAGTCTCCTGCAGGAGAGAAAGAGGGGATATAAATCCAAAACTCTTCTTCTTCTTCTTCTTCTTCTTCTTCTTCTTCTTCTTCTTCTTCTTCTTCTTCTTCTTCTTCTTCTTCTTCTTCTTCTTCTTCTTCTTCTTCTTCTTCTTCTTCTTCTTCTTCTTCTTCTTCTTCTTCTTCTTCTTCTTCTTCTGCTTCTTCTTCTTCTTCTGCTTCTGCTTCTGCTTCTTCTGCTTCTTCTGCTTCTTCTTCTTCTTCTCCCCCCACCCCCCCCCCCCCCCACACCCCACACCCCCCCACCCCCCCCCCCCCACACCCCACCCCCCCCCCACCCCCCCCCCCCCCCACCCCCCCCCCCCACTTCTTCTTCTTCTTCTTCTTCTCCTCCTTCTTCTTCTTCTTCTTCTTCTTCTTCTTCTTCTTCTTCTTCTTCTTCTTCTTCTTCTTCTTCTTCTTCTTTTTATGGGGGTGGAATGTTTTAGCTGTTTTAATGTTTTTAATGTATTTAATTGTGAACCGCCCTGAGCCCCTTGGGGGAGGGCGGTATATAAATTGAACAAACACACACACACACAAACAAACAAATAAAATAAACCAATACAGAGATCAGTTCAGGCTATGCGGCTCTCCCTCATCTTCCACAAATGATTTTATACATCGTAAATCCCTCAGTAGCCTCCTCCACAATACAGATGTGTCTCAAGATTTATGGCTGCGCACACCCTCATTTGGTTTGTGTTTTGTCTGGGGAGAAGAGCAGGTGCCGGCAGCTACTCTGTCAGGTAAATGTCACATCACACTTAATTGCCCAATAACGGCTGACAAGAAAGAAACCACCTAGCTATAACATTACTATGCGGCTCTTCCGTCTTCCATCCATGCCCCGCCCTCCCAGGTGCATGGACATCAAATAATTTAAAGTTGCCGAGGGTTGAATTTTGATGCAGTAACAAACTACCTTGCAACAACTGCGATTATTTTCCTAGTGGCGAAGAATGAGTTGTAAAGAACATTGTGCTGTCAAACTCCTGAGCGGATGATAACAGCATTGGTTGGTTCTGGTTGTTATAGTGAGCTCCAGCAATAGATATACAAGTCAGGAATTCTTGGGGATTGTGACCTCTCCCCCAAGTTCAAAAATGTACCATCCATGCACCACGCACTAGTATTTTTCTTTGAATCTACTGATTTCCTGGGCAATGCATTTCTCCATTGGCCTGACTCAGAAAAATACTGGAACACCTATAGCAGCAAAGACCAAGAGTCTCCCAGACTCTAGTCCAGTGGTGGCGAACCTATGGCATGCATGCCAGAGGTGGCACTCAGAACCCTCTCTGTGGGCACGCGCACACAGAGTTCGTCGTGGAAGGGTGAAACATCACCCCCCCCCCCAACACATCTAGGCTGGCCTGGGTCACTGGGCACGACGTGCGCGCACCGCAGTGAGCAGGGAGTTTTCACCGGTTTTGGTTTTCTCTGAGCGTCACTGGATGGATGACCGGCGAAAACCGAGGTTCCACTGTACTATTAAACCTTTTTTTTGAACTGTTGCTCATTTGTCTATGGGTCTTACACTCTGCCTGATTCTGCATGAGCCAAAAACAGCAGTGTGAAAACAGTGTGAAAATGGTGTAAAAGGGTTTTAAACGGTGTAAAAGGGTTTATACTGTCTTCACACCGTTTTCATGCCACTGTTTTTGGCCCATGCGGAATCAGCCTCTGTTTTGGCCAAGTGATTTTAGTTTGCTTGGGGAATGACAGACTTCCTTTTGAAGGTGACACTCCAATTCCCATCTCAACAGCTTCTGAACATGGAGGTTCTGTTGAATTATGCTGTCTTACAGCTAACATTAATCAAATTGGCCTAATTTTCTTTAGGAGAAGCAGTGGCGTAGGAGGTTAAGAGCTCATGTGTCTAATCTGGAGGAACTGGGTTTGATTCCCAGCTCTGCCGCCTGAGCTGTGGAGGCTTATCTGGGGAATTCAGATTAGCCTGTGCACTCCCACACACGCCAGCTGGGTGACCTTGGGCTAGTCACAGCTTCTGGGAGCTTTCTCAGCCCCACCTACCTCACAGGGTGTTTGTTGTGAGGGGGGAAGTGCAAGGAGATTGTAAGCCCCTTTGAGTCTCCTGCAGGAGAGAAAGGGGGGATATAAATCCCAAAAACTCTTCTTCTTCTTTTAAAGCCAACAAAAGCATGGCAGTGAATTCCACAAATTAACTGCTCTTGGAATGAAAAAAGTCCTTCCTTTTGTTTGTAATGAATTGACCGCTCATCAATTTCATTAGCTACCTTCAAGCTCTAGAAATAGGCGAGAGAGAAAATTATTAGCATGTATTCCAGGTTTCAGGTAGAAACGTCCTGTCACTGGAGGCTCTCTTACCTCCCCCCTTCCCCGTAACACCATCAATTTTCTCTACTCCAATTGCAAAATAGGGAAAGAAAGCAACGGAGGATTTCTAGGACATCCTTTTCACTTTGAAACGAAGACCGAGAAATCCGGAACGTCAAAATCTGCAGCACTATTTGGATGTGAGGCATTTCAGGAGCCTTCCCCATCTTTGTTTTGAAGAGCTCCTTTGCCTCTTTGCTTTGTATCAGCCCTAAAACACCTGCTGACATCCCTCGGTCTCTGTATGGCAGTCCCCCAAATTGAACATTTTATCTGGCCTGCTGAAACTTGACGTCAACCTGACAGCCGGTTTGGTTCCGAGTCTACCTCCCAAGATTTCAGACTCTTTTCTTTCTGTAATGAGACACCTGTCAGGAAAGTCTTATTCCGAGTCGCACTCTGTGACAACCCCGGGAAAGAGAGCTTCTTTCTTCTAATCAGGAGGCCACTAAAATGCCACATGTGGTGGCGGCAGCGGCGGCGGCAGATTTACTTTGGCACGCAACATATATGGGGTTGACGAGGCAAGGCTTTTCCTATCTAATATCCCTC
Organism: Sphaerodactylus townsendi; assembly: GCF_021028975.2. Classification (NCBI taxonomy): domain Eukaryota; kingdom Metazoa; phylum Chordata; class Lepidosauria; order Squamata; family Sphaerodactylidae; genus Sphaerodactylus; species Sphaerodactylus townsendi. The sequence continues at coordinate 62,950,847 of NC_059433.1, forward strand.
CTTCTTTGTCTCCTGATTATATTTAATTGATTCTGAGGGTACTTATGTCTAATTTTGGTAATGGATCAGTGAGCTGGGATTCCTGCAATGGAGTGAAGGGGGTAAAAGGGGGTAAATGGGGAGGGGAAGGTAGGGAGAGGATGGGGAGGGGTGGCATGCAAGTGAAGGGGAGTGAGGGAGGGAGAGGAGGGGAGGAAGGGAGAGGGTGGCATGCAAGGGAGGGGAGGGGCCCCGGCCCACCCACCCTAGCGGACGGAGGGGGAGGGTGGCATGCAAGGGAAGGGGAGGGAGGGAGAGGAGGGGGAAGGTGGCATGCAAGGGAGGGGAGGGGAACGTAGGGAGAGGGTGAAATACAGAGACTGCTGGGTGTAAAGGTTCTCTCTCTCTCTCTCTCTCTCTCTCTCTCTCTCTCTCTCTCTCTCTCTCTCTCTCTCTCAACATGTGGCCATACTGGTTTGCAGTGGAAGAGCTAGACCTGAACCTGATACCACCTTGGAGACCAGATGGGACAAAGGTATAAAGACCGGAAACCAGACTTGAATAAGGGAGGTTTGACTATTAAAAAATGTACGGGCTGAAAATCTTGTTGGCCTCCGGACTCAAATCTAGCTCTGCCTGTTTGTCTGGCTCCTTCTGCACAGCAAACGTATAAAAGGTTGCAGTCAGGGTAAAGTACTCTGTTTTCCTGTTTTCGCGTTCACATGCATCCATGCAGGCAGAGATTGGAGCCCAAGGAAACAATCCGGGTTGCTGTCGTGCCTTCGCATGGAAACGTGTCTATTTTTAAAAAATTACTTCCCACACATGCGTAGCTATGCAGGCCTGCACAAATGAACCCCCACAGCCATGCCAATGTCCACAACATAAACATCAGAAAAAACTTCCTGACAGTGGCGTACCTAGGCAAACTGGAGCCCTGGGCAAAACCTGTTTGATGCCCCCCCATGGGCAGCCACCCTCCCCCACCGTGACCAAACAAAGATTTTTTTCGCCAGGTCGTTTCAAAGTCACCATCACATTATAAAACATCCCCCAACTCACAAATCTGAACACAGCAGAAATATTTTTTGAAAACATTTTCAAAATGCTTTCAAAATGTTTTGTTACTGCTATGAAAACATTTTATGGTGTTGTATCCAATCCCCCAATTGGGGGAAACAGCATCACTTTCAATGTTATTTAAACTGGGGACCCCAGATTCTCCCTTTAAGGTGGATTTAAAATATAGGCTCCCTAGTTTAAACAAGTGATGCTGGAATCCACCCCTAAACAGCATCATTTTCAATGGTATTTAAACTAAGGAGCCCAGATTCTCCTTTTAAATCCACCTTAAAGGGAGAATCTGGGGTCCCCAGTTTAAACAACATTGAAAGTGATGTTGTTTTGGGGTGGATTATCTCTAAACTGGGGACCTCAGATTCTCCTTTTAAATCCATGCTGAAGGGGGTGGATTTAATAATAATAATAATAACCTTTATTAGGCATTGAGAGAATTAAAAAAAGAAAGAAAACAAGCACTGGCAGGAAGGGGGTGGATTTAAAAGGAAAATCTGGGGAAATGCCTGCTGTCAGGGGGTGCCTGCTGTCAGGGGTGCAATTATTAATATAGCAGCACCAAAATTTCAGAGTATCTTCGTGAGACCCTACTGATGATACCACCCAGGTTTGGTGAAGTTTGGTTCAGGGGGTCCAAAGTTATGGACCCTCAAAGATGTAGCCCCCATCTCCTATTAGCTCCCATTGGAAACAATGGGGGATGGGGGCACTCCCTTTGGGAGTCCATAACTTTGGACTCCCTGAACCAAACCTCACCAAACCTGGGTGGTATCAATAAGAGACTCTCCCAATAATACATCTCTCAAAATGTAGCCCCCATCTTCTATTAGCTCCCATTGGAAACAATAGGGGATGGGGCACTCCCTTTGGGAGTCCATAACTTTGGACTCCCTGAACGAAACCTCACCAAACCTGGGTAATATCATCAGGAGAGTCTCCTGAAAAATTTTGGTGCTGCTAGCCTAAAAACTGCGCCCTCTGCAGGCCAAAACGGAAAAACACTGAAAATATAAAAAATCCCACAAACGAACCTGCAGTTTTTGCACCCCCCACAAGGCGGCGCCCAGGGCAACTGCCCACTTTGCCCAATGGGAGGAACGCCTCTGCTTCCTGACAGTCAGGGCTGTTCGACAGTGGAATGCACAACCTCGGAGTGTGGTGGAGTCACCTTCTTTGGAGGTTTTTCAAGAGAGGCTGGATGGCCATCCGTCAGGAGTGCTTTGATTGTGTGTTCCTGCATGGCAGGGGGTTGGACTGGATGGCCCTTGGGGGTCTCTTCCAACTCTATGATTCTATGATTTACCAGAAGATGATAAATAGACCACTGAGGAGAAAGACATTTCTGTCCAGGGTTGTTTAATCTTCCAGCTACTTATCCCTACAAGGACAGAGGTCTTTTCCCCACTTACCATCGACCACCTTTGCTGCACGCTACTCTCAGCGCGCGTCATTTCTGGCGCACTTCCGGGCTTCCCCACCATCAAAAGGTGCCGTTTTGAGGAGTGCCAGGAGTGACGCAGGCTGAGGGGGCCCGAGAGCGGCAGAATCGGGGCGGCTGCGTTGTCGCCACCCCTGTAGTGGGGAGTGCCGCGGGACCCTGTGCTACTTAACAAGAGTAGCGCGCAGCAGATGGTAAGTGGGGAAACGACCAGAAATTGTTCAATGAATGACACTTCCTAAGAATCAGCCCCTTTTGCCCTCTGCAATGGGCACCCTGCCCAAGAGGACTGTACCACATACCCCATGAATGTCTGCCTGAACTCTGACAAAATAGCTCAGTGATGGCGAACCTTTTCGAGACCGAGTGCCCAAATTGCAACCCCAAACCCACTTATTTATCGCAAAGTGCCAACACGGCAATTAAATAGTGAGGTTTTAGTTTAGAAAAAACTAAAATGGTTGGCTCCAAGGCGCGCATTGCTTGGGAGTAACCTTAGTGAGGCAACCATGCAACGCTTCAAATCGGTGAATCACAACCCTAGGAGGGTTTACTCAGAAACAAGCCCCATTGCCAACAACCGAGCTTACTCCCAGGTAAAGGATCGTGCCCAGGCCAGCCTAGACGTGTATGTGTAGGGGGGGGGGTATTTTTTCACATGACGAACTCTGTGCCCACGTGCCCACAGAAAGGGCTCTGAGTGCCACCTCTGGCACCCGTGCCATAGGTTCGCCATCGCTGAAATAGCTGCTCCAGAGCCCCGGGACTGGTCCTTCCGTCGGCGGATGTTGCGAGGGAATTTTTAGAAACTGCTCATTAGCCGTAATCACAGATTTGTCTGAGCACGAACTCTGCACAGCCTTGGGCAGGATCCGTTGGGAGGATCCGGGGTGACAGGCCGGAGTTAGACTGTTCCACTTCTCTGAGGAGGAATATTTTTAGCCGTCCGGCCTGGCGTCTTCCGCCTTTTGCCGAAGGAGGGCCGCGTTCCTAGCGCCGTCCCAATTAATAACAGGGCTTTTAAGAAAAAGAGTTAGCATTTAGCAGTTTTTATTAAGCCGTGGCGGCTGTTTTTAGTTCCTGTGCAAATGCCACAAACCTTTGTTGTTCCCTCGGTGACGGTTTGTTTCCTGCCAAGCAGATGGGCTGTACGGGGCATCTCAGAGCTAACGCGTTCTCCTTGCCTTTGCAGAATATGAAAATATTTTATGATGCACTTTGTATATCTTCCAGCTGAATCAAACCACTGGTCCTTCAAAGCCAGTCTGATCCGCTCAGACTGGCAGTGGCTCTCCGGGGTCTCTGGCAGAGACTGGTCTACTACTGGTTAAAGGATGATGCCTGGGATTGAAGCTGGGACCCCCTGTGTTCAAACCAGAGGTTCTTACATGGAGCCCCAGCACCTTTTATGATTGAAGTCTATAAAATTATGCCTGGGGTAGAAAACGTTGACAGAGAGACATTTCTCTCTCTTTCTCACCATACTAGAACCAGGGGGCATCCACTGAAAATGCTGGGGGGAAGAATTAGGACTAATCAAAGGAAACACTTCTTCACGCAACGTGTGATTGGTGTTTGGAATATGCTGCCACAGGAGGTGGTGATGGCCACTCACCTGGATAGCTTTAAAAGGGGCTTGGACAGATTTATAGAGGAGAAGTCGATCTCTGGCTACCAATCTTGATCCTCCTTGATCTGAGGTTGCAAATGCCTTAGCAGACCAGGTGCTCTGGAGCAGCAGCAGCAGAAGGCCATTGCTTTCACCTCCTGCAGGTGAGCTCCCAAAGGCACCTGGTGGGCCACTGCAAGTAGCAGAGTGCTGGACTAGATGGACTCTGGTCTGATCCAGCAGGCTAGTTCTTATGTTCTTATGTTCTTATGTAGGGTCCTTTCCAAATGGGCCAATAAAAACAGGGGAAAGGTGGGTTGCATGAGCCTGTCCTCGTCCTGGCCCCTTCACATGGCTGGTTGTCCTGTGAACAGCCAGTGTGTTGGCTGGTGCGTGTCATCGTTTTTGTTCTCAAACCCCTCCCTCTCCAGCTGTGCAGGCAGGCAGGCAGGCAGGACTGACCTCACAGGCCTGTTTTCCCTGTGTGGCTCAGCAGATAGAGAGCCAGAGAAGGGGTTTTCAAGAAACATGTCATGTGCGATTCTCTGGTTTTAATGCAGCTCACAGCTGTGGCTGTTTGCTCAGCCGTGGCTGTGAGCAACGTTAGAGCAAAAGAATCGCACATAACGCGATTCTTGAAAACTCCAGGGGAGGGGGGAAGGGGTGGAAATATGGAGCTGATCTGTGTTAGGATTGAGATCCGTGCAAAGTGTCCCCCCCCCCCCCAGGTTTTTTAACGGTGTTATCCCGGTTTAATTGGCCCATTCAGAAAGGCCCTAGATCAGTGGTGGGATCCAAAAATTTTAGTAATAGGTTTCCATGGTGGTGGGATTCAAACTGTGGCGTAGCGCCAATGGGGCTGGGTGGGGCACGATGGGGGCGTGGCCAGGCATTCTGGGGGCGGGGCATTCCTGGGTGGGGCTGTGGCAAGGACGCAGCCACTGCGCCGGTCCTTGGGCAGGAAACGAATGCACGCAGGCGCAGGCTGCCACGCACACCGGTGCACCTCCTGCTAGACTGCTTCCAGTTCTGTGCGCTACTGCTGAGAGGAGGGGCGTAACTAATGCAAAAATCACGTGGCAAAATCACCAATTAGTAACCCCCTCTTGGCACACACCTACTCTTGGGAACCTGTGAGAACCTGCTGGATCCCACCTCTGCCCTAGGTTATACCTAGCAGGTTTGGTACTTGAAGACAACTGCAAGACATGGGAGCTGGCTCACTGGGAAAAGATCTACGGGATTCCAGACTCCTTAGAAGGCATCTTACGAAAACCAGTCTAATCCAACTTGCTCAAGGCAGGAAATCCAAGAGAATTCCCATCCAACTGTGGAGAGGCAAGTGTAAAGCAAGGTTTGACTGAAGGAGTTTCAGAGAGTAGCCATGTTGATTTGCAGTAGATGCAAGTTGCCGAGCCCTGTAGCCAGTACCGGAAGGAGTGGGGATCTGTAGCCAGTACCGGAAGGAGTGGATCTGTAGCCAGTACCGGAAGGAGTGGGGAATCAAACCTGGTTCTCCGCATTAGAGTCCACCATTCTTAAGAGCTACCCCATGCAACAGATGATATAAATTGTACACCAGGCTATAGTTTACAGCAGAGGTGGGATCCAGCAGGTTCTCACAGGTTCCCGAGAGTAGGTTACTAGTTATTTGTGTGTGCCGAGAGGGGGTTACTAATTGGTGATTTTGCCACATGATTTTGCCTTAGTTACGCCCCTCCTCTCAGCAAGTAGCGCACAGAACTTGAAGCAGTCTAGCAGGAGGGGCCCCGGCGTGCGTGGCAGCCTATGCCTGCGTGCATTCGTTTCCCACCCAAGGACCGGCGCAGCGGCTGCGTCCTTGCCACAGCCCCGCCCAGGAATGCCCCGCCCCCAGAATGCCCGGCCACGCCCCCATCGTGCCCCACCCAGCCCCATTGGCGCTACGCCACAGTTTGAATCCCACCACCATGGGAACCTGTTACTAAAAATTTTGGATCCCACCACTGGTTTACAGTCCCCCCCCCCCCCCCCCCCCCCCCCCCCACCCCCCCCCCCCCCCACCCCCCCCCCCCCCCACCCCCCCCCCCCCCCACCCCCCCCCCCCCCCACCCCCCCCCCCCCCCACCCCCCCCCCCCCCCACCCCCCCCCCCCCCCACCCCCCCCCCCCCCCACCCCCCCCCCCCCCCACCCCCCCCCCCCCCCACCCCCCCCCCCCCCCACCCCCCCCCCCCCCCACCCCCCCCCCCCCCCACCCCCCCCCCCCCCCACCCCCCCCCCCCCCCACCCCCCCCCCCCCCCACCCCCCCCCCCCCCCACCCCCCCCCCCCCCCACCCCCCCCCCCCCCCACCCCCCCCCCCCCCCACCCCCCCCCCCCCCCACCCCCCCCCCCCCCCACCCCCCCCCCCCCCCACCCCCCCCCCCCCCCACCCCCCCCCCCCCCCACCCCCCCCCCCCCCCACCCCCCCCCCCCCCCACCCCCCCCCCCCCCCACCCCCCCCCCCCCCCACCCCCCCCCCCCCCCACCCCCCCCCCCCCCCACCCCCCCCCCCCCCCACCCCCCCCCCCCCCCACCCCCCCCCCCCCCCACCCCCCCCCCCCCCCACCCCCCCCCCCCCCCACCCCCCCCCCCCCCCACCCCCCCCCCCCCCCACCCCCCCCCCCCCCCACCCCCCCCCCCCCCCACCCCCCCCCCCCCCCACCCCCCCCCCCCCCCACCCCCCCCCCCCCCCACCCCCCCCCCCCCCCACCCCCCCCCCCCCCCACCCCCCCCCCCCCCCACCCCCCCCCCCCCCCACCCCCCCCCCCCCCCACCCCCCCCCCCCCCCACCCCCCCCCCCCCCCACCCCCCCCCCCCCCCACCCCCCCCCCCCCCCACCCCCCCCCCCCCCCACCCCCCCCCCCCCCCACCCCCCCCCCCCCCCACCCCCCCCCCCCCCCACCCCCCCCCCCCCCCACCCCCCCCCCCCCCCACCCCCCCCCCCCCCCACCCCCCCCCCCCCCCACCCCCCCCCCCCCCCACCCCCCCCCCCCCCCACCCCCCCCCCCCCCCACCCCCCCCCCCCCCCACCCCCCCCCCCCCCCACCCCCCCCCCCCCCCACCCCCCCCCCCCCCCACCCCCCCCCCCCCCCACCCCCCCCCCCCCCCACCCCCCCCCCCCCCCACCCCCCCCCCCCCCCACCCCCCCCCCCCCCCACCCCCCCCCCCCCCCACCCCCCCCCCCCCCCACCCCCCCCCCCCCCCACCCCCCCCCCCCCCCACCCCCCCCCCCCCCCACCCCCCCCCCCCCCCACCCCCCCCCCCCCCCACCCCCCCCCCCCCCCACCCCCCCCCCCCCCCACCCCCCCCCCCCCCCACCCCCCCCCCCCCCCACCCCCCCCCCCCCCCACCCCCCCCCCCCCCCACCCCCCCCCCCCCCCACCCCCCCCCCCCCCCACCCCCCCCCCCCCCCACCCCCCCCCCCCCCCACCCCCCCCCCCCCCCACCCCCCCCCCCCCCCACCCCCCCCCCCCCCCACCCCCCCCCCCCCCCACCCCCCCCCCCCCCCACCCCCCCCCCCCCCCACCCCCCCCCCCCCCCACCCCCCCCCCCCCCCACCCCCCCCCCCCCCCACCCCCCCCCCCCCCCACCCCCCCCCCCCCCCACCCCCCCCCCCCCCCACCCCCCCCCCCCCCCACCCCCCCCCCCCCCCACCCCCCCCCCCCCCCACCCCCCCCCCCCCCCACCCCCCCCCCCCCCCACCCCCCCCCCCCCCCACCCCCCCCCCCCCCCACCCCCCCCCCCCCCCACCCCCCCCCCCCCCCACCCCCCCCCCCCCCCACCCCCCCCCCCCCCCACCCCCCCCCCCCCCCACCCCCCCCCCCCCCCACCCCCCCCCCCCCCCACCCCCCCCCCCCCCCACCCCCCCCCCCCCCCACCCCCCCCCCCCCCCACCCCCCCCCCCCCCCACCCCCCCCCCCCCCCACCCCCCCCCCCCCCCACCCCCCCCCCCCCCCACCCCCCCCCCCCCCCACCCCCCCCCCCCCCCACCCCCCCCCCCCCCCACCCCCCCCCCCCCCCACCCCCCCCCCCCCCCACCCCCCCCCCCCCCCACCCCCCCCCCCCCCCACCCCCCCCCCCCCCCACCCCCCCCCCCCCCCACCCCCCCCCCCCCCCACCCCCCCCCCCCCCCACCCCCCCCCCCCCCCACCCCCCCCCCCCCCCACCCCCCCCCCCCCCCACCCCCCCCCCCCCCCACCCCCCCCCCCCCCCACCCCCCCCCCCCCCCACCCCCCCCCCCCCCCACCCCCCCCCCCCCCCACCCCCCCCCCCCCCCACCCCCCCCCCCCCCCACCCCCCCCCCCCCCCACCCCCCCCCCCCCCCACCCCCCCCCCCCCCCACCCCCCCCCCCCCCCACCCCCCCCCCCCCCCACCCCCCCCCCCCCCCACCCCCCCCCCCCCCCACCCCCCCCCCCCCCCACCCCCCCCCCCCCCCACCCCCCCCCCCCCCCACCCCCCCCCCCCCCCACCCCCCCCCCCCCCCACCCCCCCCCCCCCCCACCCCCCCCCCCCCCCACCCCCCCCCCCCCCCACCCCCCCCCCCCCCCACCCCCCCCCCCCCCCACCCCCCCCCCCCCCCACCCCCCCCCCCCCCCACCCCCCCCCCCCCCCACCCCCCCCCCCCCCCACCCCCCCCCCCCCCCACCCCCCCCCCCCCCCACCCCCCCCCCCCCCCACCCCCCCCCCCCCCCACCCCCCCCCCCCCCCACCCCCCCCCCCCCCCACCCCCCCCCCCCCCCACCCCCCCCCCCCCCCACCCCCCCCCCCCCCCACCCCCCCCCCCCCCCACCCCCCCCCCCCCCCACCCCCCCCCCCCCCCACCCCCCCCCCCCCCCACCCCCCCCCCCCCCCACCCCCCCCCCCCCCCACCCCCCCCCCCCCCCACCCCCCCCCCCCCCCACCCCCCCCCCCCCCCACCCCCCCCCCCCCCCACCCCCCCCCCCCCCCACCCCCCCCCCCCCCCACCCCCCCCCCCCCCCACCCCCCCCCCCCCCCACCCCCCCCCCCCCCCACCCCCCCCCCCCCCCACCCCCCCCCCCCCCCACCCCCCCCCCCCCCCACCCCCCCCCCCCCCCACCCCCCCCCCCCCCCACCCCCCCCCCCCCCCACCCCCCCCCCCCCCCACCCCCCCCCCCCCCCACCCCCCCCCCCCCCCACCCCCCCCCCCCCCCACCCCCCCCCCCCCCCACCCCCCCCCCCCCCCACCCCCCCCCCCCCCCACCCCCCCCCCCCCCCACCCCCCCCCCCCCCCACCCCCCCCCCCCCCCACCCCCCCCCCCCCCCACCCCCCCCCCCCCCCACCCCCCCCCCCCCCCACCCCCCCCCCCCCCCACCCCCCCCCCCCCCCACCCCCCCCCCCCCCCACCCCCCCCCCCCCCCACCCCCCCCCCCCCCCACCCCCCCCCCCCCCCACCCCCCCCCCCCCCCACCCCCCCCCCCCCCCACCCCCCCCCCCCCCCACCCCCCCCCCCCCCCACCCCCCCCCCCCCCCACCCCCCCCCCCCCCCACCCCCCCCCCCCCCCACCCCCCCCCCCCCCCACCCCCCCCCCCCCCCACCCCCCCCCCCCCCCACCCCCCCCCCCCCCCACCCCCCCCCCCCCCCACCCCCCCCCCCCCCCACCCCCCCCCCCCCCCACCCCCCCCCCCCCCCACCCCCCCCCCCCCCCACCCCCCCCCCCCCCCACCCCCCCCCCCCCCCACCCCCCCCCCCCCCCACCCCCCCCCCCCCCCACCCCCCCCCCCCCCCACCCCCCCCCCCCCCCACCCCCCCCCCCCCCCACCCCCCCCCCCCCCCACCCCCCCCCCCCCCCACCCCCCCCCCCCCCCACCCCCCCCCCCCCCCACCCCCCCCCCCCCCCACCCCCCCCCCCCCCCACCCCCCCCCCCCCCCACCCCCCCCCCCCCCCACCCCCCCCCCCCCCCACCCCCCCCCCCCCCCACCCCCCCCCCCCCCCACCCCCCCCCCCCCCCACCCCCCCCCCCCCCCACCCCCCCCCCCCCCCACCCCCCCCCCCCCCCACCCCCCCCCCCCCCCACCCCCCCCCCCCCCCACCCCCCCCCCCCCCCACCCCCCCCCCCCCCCACCCCCCCCCCCCCCCACCCCCCCCCCCCCCCACCCCCCCCCCCCCCCACCCCCCCCCCCCCCCACCCCCCCCCCCCCCCACCCCCCCCCCCCCCCACCCCCCCCCCCCCCCACCCCCCCCCCCCCCCACCCCCCCCCCCCCCCACCCCCCCCCCCCCCCACCCCCCCCCCCCCCCACCCCCCCCCCCCCCCACCCCCCCCCCCCCCCACCCCCCCCCCCCCCCACCCCCCCCCCCCCCCACCCCCCCCCCCCCCCACCCCCCCCCCCCCCCACCCCCCCCCCCCCCCACCCCCCCCCCCCCCCACCCCCCCCCCCCCCCACCCCCCCCCCCCCCCACCCCCCCCCCCCCCCACCCCCCCCCCCCCCCACCCCCCCCCCCCCCCACCCCCCCCCCCCCCCACCCCCCCCCCCCCCCACCCCCCCCCCCCCCCACCCCCCCCCCCCCCCACCCCCCCCCCCCCCCACCCCCCCCCCCCCCCACCCCCCCCCCCCCCCACCCCCCCCCCCCCCCACCCCCCCCCCCCCCCACCCCCCCCCCCCCCCACCCCCCCCCCCCCCCACCCCCCCCCCCCCCCACCCCCCCCCCCCCCCACCCCCCCCCCCCCCCACCCCCCCCCCCCCCCACCCCCCCCCCCCCCCACCCCCCCCCCCCCCCACCCCCCCCCCCCCCCACCCCCCCCCCCCCCCACCCCCCCCCCCCCCCACCCCCCCCCCCCCCCACCCCCCCCCCCCCCCACCCCCCCCCCCCCCCACCCCCCCCCCCCCCCACCCCCCCCCCCCCCCACCCCCCCCCCCCCCCACCCCCCCCCCCCCCCACCCCCCCCCCCCCCCACCCCCCCCCCCCCCCACCCCCCCCCCCCCCCACCCCCCCCCCCCCCCACCCCCCCCCCCCCCCACCCCCCCCCCCCCCCACCCCCCCCCCCCCCCACCCCCCCCCCCCCCCACCCCCCCCCCCCCCCACCCCCCCCCCCCCCCACCCCCCCCCCCCCCCACCCCCCCCCCCCCCCACCCCCCCCCCCCCCCACCCCCCCCCCCCCCCACCCCCCCCCCCCCCCACCCCCCCCCCCCCCCACCCCCCCCCCCCCCCACCCCCCCCCCCCCCCACCCCCCCCCCCCCCCACCCCCCCCCCCCCCCACCCCCCCCCCCCCCCACCCCCCCCCCCCCCCACCCCCCCCCCCCCCCACCCCCCCCCCCCCCCACCCCCCCCCCCCCCCACCCCCCCCCCCCCCCACCCCCCCCCCCCCCCACCCCCCCCCCCCCCCACCCCCCCCCCCCCCCACCCCCCCCCCCCCCCACCCCCCCCCCCCCCCACCCCCCCCCCCCCCCACCCCCCCCCCCCCCCACCCCCCCCCCCCCCCACCCCCCCCCCCCCCCACCCCCCCCCCCCCCCACCCCCCCCCCCCCCCACCCCCCCCCCCCCCCACCCCCCCCCCCCCCCACCCCCCCCCCCCCCCACCCCCCCCCCCCCCCACCCCCCCCCCCCCCCACCCCCCCCCCCCCCCACCCCCCCCCCCCCCCACCCCCCCCCCCCCCCACCCCCCCCCCCCCCCACCCCCCCCCCCCCCCACCCCCCCCCCCCCCCACCCCCCCCCCCCCCCACCCCCCCCCCCCCCCACCCCCCCCCCCCCCCACCCCCCCCCCCCCCCACCCCCCCCCCCCCCCACCCCCCCCCCCCCCCACCCCCCCCCCCCCCCACCCCCCCCCCCCCCCACCCCCCCCCCCCCCCACCCCCCCCCCCCCCCACCCCCCCCCCCCCCCACCCCCCCCCCCCCCCACCCCCCCCCCCCCCCACCCCCCCCCCCCCCCACCCCCCCCCCCCCCCACCCCCCCCCCCCCCCACCCCCCCCCCCCCCCACCCCCCCCCCCCCCCACCCCCCCCCCCCCCCACCCCCCCCCCCCCCCACCCCCCCCCCCCCCCACCCCCCCCCCCCCCCACCCCCCCCCCCCCCCACCCCCCCCCCCCCCCACCCCCCCCCCCCCCCACCCCCCCCCCCCCCCACCCCCCCCCCCCCCCACCCCCCCCCCCCCCCACCCCCCCCCCCCCCCACCCCCCCCCCCCCCCACCCCCCCCCCCCCCCACCCCCCCCCCCCCCCACCCCCCCCCCCCCCCACCCCCCCCCCCCCCCACCCCCCCCCCCCCCCACCCCCCCCCCCCCCCACCCCCCCCCCCCCCCACCCCCCCCCCCCCCCACCCCCCCCCCCCCCCACCCCCCCCCCCCCCCACCCCCCCCCCCCCCCACCCCCCCCCCCCCCCACCCCCCCCCCCCCCCACCCCCCCCCCCCCCCACCCCCCCCCCCCCCCACCCCCCCCCCCCCCCACCCCCCCCCCCCCCCACCCCCCCCCCCCCCCACCCCCCCCCCCCCCCACCCCCCCCCCCCCCCACCCCCCCCCCCCCCCACCCCCCCCCCCCCCCACCCCCCCCCCCCCCCACCCCCCCCCCCCCCCACCCCCCCCCCCCCCCACCCCCCCCCCCCCCCACCCCCCCCCCCCCCCACCCCCCCCCCCCCCCACCCCCCCCCCCCCCCACCCCCCCCCCCCCCCACCCCCCCCCCCCCCCACCCCCCCCCCCCCCCACCCCCCCCCCCCCCCACCCCCCCCCCCCCCCACCCCCCCCCCCCCCCACCCCCCCCCCCCCCCACCCCCCCCCCCCCCCACCCCCCCCCCCCCCCACCCCCCCCCCCCCCCACCCCCCCCCCCCCCCACCCCCCCCCCCCCCCACCCCCCCCCCCCCCCACCCCCCCCCCCCCCCACCCCCCCCCCCCCCCACCCCCCCCCCCCCCCACCCCCCCCCCCCCCCACCCCCCCCCCCCCCCACCCCCCCCCCCCCCCACCCCCCCCCCCCCCCACCCCCCCCCCCCCCCACCCCCCCCCCCCCCCACCCCCCCCCCCCCCCACCCCCCCCCCCCCCCACCCCCCCCCCCCCCCACCCCCCCCCCCCCCCACCCCCCCCCCCCCCCACCCCCCCCCCCCCCCACCCCCCCCCCCCCCCACCCCCCCCCCCCCCCACCCCCCCCCCCCCCCACCCCCCCCCCCCCCCACCCCCCCCCCCCCCCACCCCCCCCCCCCCCCACCCCCCCCCCCCCCCACCCCCCCCCCCCCCCACCCCCCCCCCCCCCCACCCCCCCCCCCCCCCACCCCCCCCCCCCCCCACCCCCCCCCCCCCCCACCCCCCCCCCCCCCCACCCCCCCCCCCCCCCACCCCCCCCCCCCCCCACCCCCCCCCCCCCCCACCCCCCCCCCCCCCCACCCCCCCCCCCCCCCACCCCCCCCCCCCCCCACCCCCCCCCCCCCCCACCCCCCCCCCCCCCCACCCCCCCCCCCCCCCACCCCCCCCCCCCCCCACCCCCCCCCCCCCCCACCCCCCCCCCCCCCCACCCCCCCCCCCCCCCACCCCCCCCCCCCCCCACCCCCCCCCCCCCCCACCCCCCCCCCCCCCCACCCCCCCCCCCCCCCACCCCCCCCCCCCCCCACCCCCCCCCCCCCCCACCCCCCCCCCCCCCCACCCCCCCCCCCCCCCACCCCCCCCCCCCCCCACCCCCCCCCCCCCCCACCCCCCCCCCCCCCCACCCCCCCCCCCCCCCACCCCCCCCCCCCCCCACCCCCCCCCCCCCCCACCCCCCCCCCCCCCCACCCCCCCCCCCCCCCACCCCCCCCCCCCCCCACCCCCCCCCCCCCCCACCCCCCCCCCCCCCCACCCCCCCCCCCCCCCACCCCCCCCCCCCCCCACCCCCCCCCCCCCCCACCCCCCCCCCCCCCCACCCCCCCCCCCCCCCACCCCCCCCCCCCCCCACCCCCCCCCCCCCCCACCCCCCCCCCCCCCCACCCCCCCCCCCCCCCACCCCCCCCCCCCCCCACCCCCCCCCCCCCCCACCCCCCCCCCCCCCCACCCCCCCCCCCCCCCACCCCCCCCCCCCCCCACCCCCCCCCCCCCCCACCCCCCCCCCCCCCCACCCCCCCCCCCCCCCACCCCCCCCCCCCCCCACCCCCCCCCCCCCCCACCCCCCCCCCCCCCCACCCCCCCCCCCCCCCACCCCCCCCCCCCCCCACCCCCCCCCCCCCCCACCCCCCCCCCCCCCCACCCCCCCCCCCCCCCACCCCCCCCCCCCCCCACCCCCCCCCCCCCCCACCCCCCCCCCCCCCCACCCCCCCCCCCCCCCACCCCCCCCCCCCCCCACCCCCCCCCCCCCCCACCCCCCCCCCCCCCCACCCCCCCCCCCCCCCACCCCCCCCCCCCCCCACCCCCCCCCCCCCCCACCCCCCCCCCCCCCCACCCCCCCCCCCCCCCACCCCCCCCCCCCCCCACCCCCCCCCCCCCCCACCCCCCCCCCCCCCCACCCCCCCCCCCCCCCACCCCCCCCCCCCCCCACCCCCCCCCCCCCCCACCCCCCCCCCCCCCCACCCCCCCCCCCCCCCACCCCCCCCCCCCCCCACCCCCCCCCCCCCCCACCCCCCCCCCCCCCCACCCCCCCCCCCCCCCACCCCCCCCCCCCCCCACCCCCCCCCCCCCCCACCCCCCCCCCCCCCCACCCCCCCCCCCCCCCACCCCCCCCCCCCCCCACCCCCCCCCCCCCCCACCCCCCCCCCCCCCCACCCCCCCCCCCCCCCACCCCCCCCCCCCCCCACCCCCCCCCCCCCCCACCCCCCCCCCCCCCCACCCCCCCCCCCCCCCACCCCCCCCCCCCCCCACCCCCCCCCCCCCCCACCCCCCCCCCCCCCCACCCCCCCCCCCCCCCACCCCCCCCCCCCCCCACCCCCCCCCCCCCCCACCCCCCCCCCCCCCCACCCCCCCCCCCCCCCACCCCCCCCCCCCCCCACCCCCCCCCCCCCCCACCCCCCCCCCCCCCCACCCCCCCCCCCCCCCACCCCCCCCCCCCCCCACCCCCCCCCCCCCCCACCCCCCCCCCCCCCCACCCCCCCCCCCCCCCACCCCCCCCCCCCCCCACCCCCCCCCCCCCCCACCCCCCCCCCCCCCCACCCCCCCCCCCCCCCACCCCCCCCCCCCCCCACCCCCCCCCCCCCCCACCCCCCCCCCCCCCCACCCCCCCCCCCCCCCACCCCCCCCCCCCCCCACCCCCCCCCCCCCCCACCCCCCCCCCCCCCCACCCCCCCCCCCCCCCACCCCCCCCCCCCCCCACCCCCCCCCCCCCCCACCCCCCCCCCCCCCCACCCCCCCCCCCCCCCACCCCCCCCCCCCCCCACCCCCCCCCCCCCCCACCCCCCCCCCCCCCCACCCCCCCCCCCCCCCACCCCCCCCCCCCCCCACCCCCCCCCCCCCCCACCCCCCCCCCCCCCCACCCCCCCCCCCCCCCACCCCCCCCCCCCCCCACCCCCCCCCCCCCCCACCCCCCCCCCCCCCCACCCCCCCCCCCCCCCACCCCCCCCCCCCCCCACCCCCCCCCCCCCCCACCCCCCCCCCCCCCCACCCCCCCCCCCCCCCACCCCCCCCCCCCCCCACCCCCCCCCCCCCCCACCCCCCCCCCCCCCCACCCCCCCCCCCCCCCACCCCCCCCCCCCCCCACCCCCCCCCCCCCCCACCCCCCCCCCCCCCCACCCCCCCCCCCCCCCACCCCCCCCCCCCCCCACCCCCCCCCCCCCCCACCCCCCCCCCCCCCCACCCCCCCCCCCCCCCACCCCCCCCCCCCCCCACCCCCCCCCCCCCCCACCCCCCCCCCCCCCCACCCCCCCCCCCCCCCACCCCCCCCCCCCCCCACCCCCCCCCCCCCCCACCCCCCCCCCCCCCCACCCCCCCCCCCCCCCACCCCCCCCCCCCCCCACCCCCCCCCCCCCCCACCCCCCCCCCCCCCCACCCCCCCCCCCCCCCACCCCCCCCCCCCCCCACCCCCCCCCCCCCCCACCCCCCCCCCCCCCCACCCCCCCCCCCCCCCACCCCCCCCCCCCCCCACCCCCCCCCCCCCCCACCCCCCCCCCCCCCCACCCCCCCCCCCCCCCACCCCCCCCCCCCCCCACCCCCCCCCCCCCCCACCCCCCCCCCCCCCCACCCCCCCCCCCCCCCACCCCCCCCCCCCCCCACCCCCCCCCCCCCCCACCCCCCCCCCCCCCCACCCCCCCCCCCCCCCACCCCCCCCCCCCCCCACCCCCCCCCCCCCCCACCCCCCCCCCCCCCCACCCCCCCCCCCCCCCACCCCCCCCCCCCCCCACCCCCCCCCCCCCCCACCCCCCCCCCCCCCCACCCCCCCCCCCCCCCACCCCCCCCCCCCCCCACCCCCCCCCCCCCCCACCCCCCCCCCCCCCCACCCCCCCCCCCCCCCACCCCCCCCCCCCCCCACCCCCCCCCCCCCCCACCCCCCCCCCCCCCCACCCCCCCCCCCCCCCACCCCCCCCCCCCCCCACCCCCCCCCCCCCCCACCCCCCCCCCCCCCCACCCCCCCCCCCCCCCACCCCCCCCCCCCCCCACCCCCCCCCCCCCCCACCCCCCCCCCCCCCCACCCCCCCCCCCCCCCACCCCCCCCCCCCCCCACCCCCCCCCCCCCCCACCCCCCCCCCCCCCCACCCCCCCCCCCCCCCACCCCCCCCCCCCCCCACCCCCCCCCCCCCCCACCCCCCCCCCCCCCCACCCCCCCCCCCCCCCACCCCCCCCCCCCCCCACCCCCCCCCCCCCCCACCCCCCCCCCCCCCCACCCCCCCCCCCCCCCACCCCCCCCCCCCCCCACCCCCCCCCCCCCCCACCCCCCCCCCCCCCCACCCCCCCCCCCCCCCACCCCCCCCCCCCCCCACCCCCCCCCCCCCCCACCCCCCCCCCCCCCCACCCCCCCCCCCCCCCACCCCCCCCCCCCCCCACCCCCCCCCCCCCCCACCCCCCCCCCCCCCCACCCCCCCCCCCCCCCACCCCCCCCCCCCCCCACCCCCCCCCCCCCCCACCCCCCCCCCCCCCCACCCCCCCCCCCCCCCACCCCCCCCCCCCCCCACCCCCCCCCCCCCCCACCCCCCCCCCCCCCCACCCCCCCCCCCCCCCACCCCCCCCCCCCCCCACCCCCCCCCCCCCCCACCCCCCCCCCCCCCCACCCCCCCCCCCCCCCACCCCCCCCCCCCCCCACCCCCCCCCCCCCCCACCCCCCCCCCCCCCCACCCCCCCCCCCCCCCACCCCCCCCCCCCCCCACCCCCCCCCCCCCC
Source organism: Sphaerodactylus townsendi (assembly GCF_021028975.2). Lineage (NCBI taxonomy): Eukaryota > Metazoa > Chordata > Lepidosauria > Squamata > Sphaerodactylidae > Sphaerodactylus > Sphaerodactylus townsendi. Next base: position 62,968,190 of record NC_059433.1, read on the forward strand.
CACCCCCCCCCCCCCCCACCCCCCCCCCCCCCCACCCCCCCCCCCCCCCACCCCCCCCCCCCCCCACCCCCCCCCCCCCCCACCCCCCCCCCCCCCCACCCCCCCCCCCCCCCACCCCCCCCCCCCCCCACCCCCCCCCCCCCCCACCCCCCCCCCCCCCCACCCCCCCCCCCCCCCACCCCCCCCCCCCCCCACCCCCCCCCCCCCCCACCCCCCCCCCCCCCCACCCCCCCCCCCCCCCACCCCCCCCCCCCCCCACCCCCCCCCCCCCCCACCCCCCCCCCCCCCCACCCCCCCCCCCCCCCACCCCCCCCCCCCCCCACCCCCCCCCCCCCCCACCCCCCCCCCCCCCCACCCCCCCCCCCCCCCACCCCCCCCCCCCCCCACCCCCCCCCCCCCCCACCCCCCCCCCCCCCCACCCCCCCCCCCCCCCACCCCCCCCCCCCCCCACCCCCCCCCCCCCCCACCCCCCCCCCCCCCCACCCCCCCCCCCCCCCACCCCCCCCCCCCCCCACCCCCCCCCCCCCCCACCCCCCCCCCCCCCCACCCCCCCCCCCCCCCACCCCCCCCCCCCCCCACCCCCCCCCCCCCCCACCCCCCCCCCCCCCCACCCCCCCCCCCCCCCACCCCCCCCCCCCCCCACCCCCCCCCCCCCCCACCCCCCCCCCCCCCCACCCCCCCCCCCCCCCACCCCCCCCCCCCCCCACCCCCCCCCCCCCCCACCCCCCCCCCCCCCCACCCCCCCCCCCCCCCACCCCCCCCCCCCCCCACCCCCCCCCCCCCCCACCCCCCCCCCCCCCCACCCCCCCCCCCCCCCACCCCCCCCCCCCCCCACCCCCCCCCCCCCCCACCCCCCCCCCCCCCCACCCCCCCCCCCCCCCACCCCCCCCCCCCCCCACCCCCCCCCCCCCCCACCCCCCCCCCCCCCCACCCCCCCCCCCCCCCACCCCCCCCCCCCCCCACCCCCCCCCCCCCCCACCCCCCCCCCCCCCCACCCCCCCCCCCCCCCACCCCCCCCCCCCCCCACCCCCCCCCCCCCCCACCCCCCCCCCCCCCCACCCCCCCCCCCCCCCACCCCCCCCCCCCCCCACCCCCCCCCCCCCCCACCCCCCCCCCCCCCCACCCCCCCCCCCCCCCACCCCCCCCCCCCCCCACCCCCCCCCCCCCCCACCCCCCCCCCCCCCCACCCCCCCCCCCCCCCACCCCCCCCCCCCCCCACCCCCCCCCCCCCCCACCCCCCCCCCCCCCCACCCCCCCCCCCCCCCACCCCCCCCCCCCCCCACCCCCCCCCCCCCCCACCCCCCCCCCCCCCCACCCCCCCCCCCCCCCACCCCCCCCCCCCCCCACCCCCCCCCCCCCCCACCCCCCCCCCCCCCCACCCCCCCCCCCCCCCACCCCCCCCCCCCCCCACCCCCCCCCCCCCCCACCCCCCCCCCCCCCCACCCCCCCCCCCCCCCACCCCCCCCCCCCCCCACCCCCCCCCCCCCCCACCCCCCCCCCCCCCCACCCCCCCCCCCCCCCACCCCCCCCCCCCCCCACCCCCCCCCCCCCCCACCCCCCCCCCCCCCCACCCCCCCCCCCCCCCACCCCCCCCCCCCCCCACCCCCCCCCCCCCCCACCCCCCCCCCCCCCCACCCCCCCCCCCCCCCACCCCCCCCCCCCCCCACCCCCCCCCCCCCCCACCCCCCCCCCCCCCCACCCCCCCCCCCCCCCACCCCCCCCCCCCCCCACCCCCCCCCCCCCCCACCCCCCCCCCCCCCCACCCCCCCCCCCCCCCACCCCCCCCCCCCCCCACCCCCCCCCCCCCCCACCCCCCCCCCCCCCCACCCCCCCCCCCCCCCACCCCCCCCCCCCCCCACCCCCCCCCCCCCCCACCCCCCCCCCCCCCCACCCCCCCCCCCCCCCACCCCCCCCCCCCCCCACCCCCCCCCCCCCCCACCCCCCCCCCCCCCCACCCCCCCCCCCCCCCACCCCCCCCCCCCCCCACCCCCCCCCCCCCCCACCCCCCCCCCCCCCCACCCCCCCCCCCCCCCACCCCCCCCCCCCCCCACCCCCCCCCCCCCCCACCCCCCCCCCCCCCCACCCCCCCCCCCCCCCACCCCCCCCCCCCCCCACCCCCCCCCCCCCCCACCCCCCCCCCCCCCCACCCCCCCCCCCCCCCACCCCCCCCCCCCCCCACCCCCCCCCCCCCCCACCCCCCCCCCCCCCCACCCCCCCCCCCCCCCACCCCCCCCCCCCCCCACCCCCCCCCCCCCCCACCCCCCCCCCCCCCCACCCCCCCCCCCCCCCACCCCCCCCCCCCCCCACCCCCCCCCCCCCCCACCCCCCCCCCCCCCCACCCCCCCCCCCCCCCACCCCCCCCCCCCCCCACCCCCCCCCCCCCCCACCCCCCCCCCCCCCCACCCCCCCCCCCCCCCACCCCCCCCCCCCCCCACCCCCCCCCCCCCCCACCCCCCCCCCCCCCCACCCCCCCCCCCCCCCACCCCCCCCCCCCCCCACCCCCCCCCCCCCCCACCCCCCCCCCCCCCCACCCCCCCCCCCCCCCACCCCCCCCCCCCCCCACCCCCCCCCCCCCCCACCCCCCCCCCCCCCCACCCCCCCCCCCCCCCACCCCCCCCCCCCCCCACCCCCCCCCCCCCCCACCCCCCCCCCCCCCCACCCCCCCCCCCCCCCACCCCCCCCCCCCCCCACCCCCCCCCCCCCCCACCCCCCCCCCCCCCCACCCCCCCCCCCCCCCACCCCCCCCCCCCCCCACCCCCCCCCCCCCCCACCCCCCCCCCCCCCCACCCCCCCCCCCCCCCACCCCCCCCCCCCCCCACCCCCCCCCCCCCCCACCCCCCCCCCCCCCCACCCCCCCCCCCCCCCACCCCCCCCCCCCCCCACCCCCCCCCCCCCCCACCCCCCCCCCCCCCCACCCCCCCCCCCCCCCACCCCCCCCCCCCCCCACCCCCCCCCCCCCCCACCCCCCCCCCCCCCCACCCCCCCCCCCCCCCACCCCCCCCCCCCCCCACCCCCCCCCCCCCCCACCCCCCCCCCCCCCCACCCCCCCCCCCCCCCACCCCCCCCCCCCCCCACCCCCCCCCCCCCCCACCCCCCCCCCCCCCCACCCCCCCCCCCCCCCACCCCCCCCCCCCCCCACCCCCCCCCCCCCCCACCCCCCCCCCCCCCCACCCCCCCCCCCCCCCACCCCCCCCCCCCCCCACCCCCCCCCCCCCCCACCCCCCCCCCCCCCCACCCCCCCCCCCCCCCACCCCCCCCCCCCCCCACCCCCCCCCCCCCCCACCCCCCCCCCCCCCCACCCCCCCCCCCCCCCACCCCCCCCCCCCCCCACCCCCCCCCCCCCCCACCCCCCCCCCCCCCCACCCCCCCCCCCCCCCACCCCCCCCCCCCCCCACCCCCCCCCCCCCCCACCCCCCCCCCCCCCCACCCCCCCCCCCCCCCACCCCCCCCCCCCCCCACCCCCCCCCCCCCCCACCCCCCCCCCCCCCCACCCCCCCCCCCCCCCACCCCCCCCCCCCCCCACCCCCCCCCCCCCCCACCCCCCCCCCCCCCCACCCCCCCCCCCCCCCACCCCCCCCCCCCCCCACCCCCCCCCCCCCCCACCCCCCCCCCCCCCCACCCCCCCCCCCCCCCACCCCCCCCCCCCCCCACCCCCCCCCCCCCCCACCCCCCCCCCCCCCCACCCCCCCCCCCCCCCACCCCCCCCCCCCCCCACCCCCCCCCCCCCCCACCCCCCCCCCCCCCCACCCCCCCCCCAAGAAGAAAAAGAGAAAGAAGAAGAAGAAGAAAGAAAGAAAGAAAGAAGAAGAAGGCTATACGTTTCTTGTAATCTTCAAGCTCAAAAGTTCTGTAGGGTTTAGTCTAGGAGCTTTGGTTATGTCTTGGGAACACCTGGGAATAAATCCTATTTTGGAACAGGGAGTGATGTCATGTCACTCTATAGAGATTTCATGAAATTCCCCACAGTTTATACCACTAGGAAGTAATGGAATTCCTAGAGTGTCTTGATGCAATTTCATGGTTTGGCAGCAATACTTACCACAACACTCAGGATCTGAGATGTGTGATAGGTGGCAGAGGGGGAATTTGTATTTTGTGGCTAGCTCTACCTCTGCCTTTGAAAACCATTTTGTGCTTGCTACACAGAATTGGAATTGCAAAAATACCCATAGACTGAAAAAGGTTAGGGCTTCCTGCCCCAGGTGCTGTCTCTGACTCATTTCATTCATTCATTCATTCATTCATTCATTCATTCATTCATTCATTCATTCATTCATTCATTCATTCATTCATTCATTCATTCATTCATTCATTCATTCATCCATATCCTGCTTTTCTCCAAAAGGCACCCAAAGTGGCTTAGGAGAAAAAAATACAGAAGTAAACCTGTGCTCATCAAATAAAACAAATCCATCTCAGGGCAGTCCTGGTTTTGTCAGCTCTGAGCTACAAGATTAATTTGATTCCTACAAAGTGGACCAGAATAGAATAGTAGTTGGAAACAGGAGAACTCTAATCTGGAGGGAGCACAGGTTTGAGTTACACACTCCTCCACATGAGCTGCAGACTCTTATCTGATGAACCAGATGTGTTTCCACACTCCTACATTCCTGTGGCTGACTCGGGGCTAGTCACAGTTCTTCGGAATGCTCTCAGCCCCTCCTACCTGACGAGGGGAGAGGTAGGGAAAGGAGCTTCTAAATCATCTGGAGTCTTCTTACAGGAGCGAAAGGGGGGGATATAAATCCAAACTTTTCTTCTTCTGTTGACCCTTGTCCTCGACCCTTCTCTTTGTTCTTGACTACACCCAGGGGCGTAACAAGGTAAACTGTAGCCCTGGGCAAAACCTGTTGGGTGCATTTTTAGACATATCAGCACCAAAATTTCAGGGTATCATCTCAAACCATCCTGGTAGTTCCCAAACTGTATTGCAGTTTGGTTTATGGTCAAAGGGGGTCCCCATCCCCCACTCTTTGCTAAGGAGATGGGGGCTATCCTTTTGAGGGTCCGTAACTTTGGACCCCCTGAACCAAACTTCACCAAACCTTGGGGGTGCCATCATGACAGTCTCCAGATGATACTACTGAAGTTATGGTGCTGATGCGTTAAAAAATACACCCCCTGCAGGAACATCACACAAAATTTTGCTTGAGAATCTTTGTTCTGCATTGAGTTTTCTGCATTGCTACTTATGTTGGGGTTGTTGCAGGCTGGGGGGGGCATTGACTGAAGGCACAGTCCTGAAAACTTTCATGGTCTTACAAAGGGAGACTGCCCTAATGGTACCCCCCAGGGTTGGGGTGCAGTTTGGTTCCAGGGGAGGCAAAGTTATGGACCCCTCAGAAACTGTAGCCCCCATCTTCTATTAAGCTCCATTATTGGAAACTAATGGAGGTTAGAACACCCAACACAGGGAGTCCATAACTTTGGACTCCCTGAACCAAACCTCACCAAATTTGGAGGGTAGCATAAGGACAGTCTCCTGATGATCCGCTGAAATTTAGGTGTCACTAGCCTAAAAACTGCACCCTCTGCAGGCCAAAAATGGAAAACCACTAAAATACTCAAAAACTAACCCTGCATTTTGATGCCCCCCACAAGGTGGTGCCCAGGGCAGCTGCCCACCTTGCCCAATGGGCATTACACCCCTGACTACACCCAAGTTTCATAAAGGTACCTGAGACAGGAATGAGACAAGGAGTCCTCAGCTCAGATGTTGCATGGCTGGCAACGAAATTCCTCCTCTGGCTCCATCCCTTCTTTTACGGCCTTTGTTCCTTGCCTGTTGGAGAACCAAAAGTGGAATGAAACTTTGATGCCCCAGCAAAGGATGTGTCATGAAAAAGTGCGCTTTGGAGAGCAGGGGGAAGGTTGGCTGGAGAGAAAATTGTGCTGTAGACTTTCCATCTCCTGGCTATACAGACGTTTGTGAACTCAGAAAGTGGCTGTAATTGCAGCGTTGGCTTAATAATAGAGTACAGTCAATTGCTGTCTCCGGCTCTTGATCGATAGATGGATCCCTTTTGCCCGCTCAACTCAATGTCCAATAAAGAGAGGCAAAGGATACTCGGCTGGTTTAGACATGTCTTCGGTGGATGGATACTTTTGTTTGTGTGTGTTTTAAACTTCAATGGTGCTCATTCTCAGGATATGGAAGGAAGAAACATGAATTCATTAAGCACATCATCAGCTGATTTGACATTCTGGTATTCCATGATCTTGTAACTTGGAATGCCTTCCCTTAGCCAAGAACAGAGCAATAAAACCCATGAACAAATAGAGAACTGGTTTCCTACAAAGGGTTCATTCACTGAAAATTTAGGACTCTAACTCCTCCCATGAAGTCTGACTAATAAGGAATACTTGCGATGCTGGAAACAACTGGAGATGGAAACCACTTGAAGAGCTTGCAGGCACCGATTCTTTCTTGCTTGCTTCTAAAAAAAAGTCTGCTCTGCTTGTGCCTCTTCTTACTCCTCCCCGGTGTCCTCTATCTAGACTCTGTTTTCTTGCAATCGGATAGAACTTGATTGCTCAAAATGCTATGGGTCTCGAACCACTTATACGTCTGGGATATTGCTGTCTCCAGGCTTCCCTCTGGCGCCTGAGACTAAAACAAACTGAAACGAATAGACTGCTAGCTAATAAAAATACTGTAGTCCTCCTGCCTCTAGAAGGCTTCTTTAAGGGACAGGGTCTAACGAAAGTTCCCTCCCAAGGAATACTATACAAAAACAATTACGTCCATTCTACCTAAGGTTACAACTGAGGCCTAAACAAAGAAAAATTGCGAGAGTGTTTCTAAGGCCATGACATGACTGTTGTGGGTGGCTGTGGTCTGGTAGTTTCTGCTCCTAACATTTCACCTGCACCTGTGGCTGGCATCCACGGAGAGAAACACGTGTTACCATGACAGGCCTCTGAAGGTGCCAGCAGTGGATGCAGCTGAAACGTTAGGAACTAAAATTATCAGATGAAAGCCACACAGTCCGGGGGGGGGGGGAGACCCACAATAGTTGATTCTAGCCTTGGACAATAGACATCAGCTGAGCATCTACCTCTTTCCGAACATGGAATTCAAAGTTGAGCCAACAAAGTGTGATTTCTCCCTCCTCCTCATAGGGTTAACAACTCCTGGTTGGGAAATCCCTGGAGATATGGGCATGGAGGTTGGAGATCTCAGTGCAGAGGCGTAGCTAGGGGAAAAGGGGCCCGAGGTAAATCCGAGGTTTGCTTTCTTTATGTTAGATGTTTTTTTGTATTTTTAGAGTGTTTTGGTTTCCCAGACCTGCAGGGGCACCAGTTTTTAGGCTAGCAGCTTATCCACAATTTCCAATTATCTTTAGGAGACTCCTCCCAGTAAATTACCCAGGTTTTACTAGTGAGGTTTGGTTCAGGGGGTCCAAAGCTATGGACTCTCAAAGATGTAGCCCCCATCTCCTATTAGCTCCCATTGGAAACAAATGGGGGATGGGGCACCCCATTTGGGAGTCCATAACTTTGGACTCCCTGAGCCAAACCTCACCTAACTTGGATGATATCATCAGGAGAGTCCCCCCAAAATCCCCTGAAATTTTGGTGCTGCTATCCTAAAAACTGCGCCATGTGAAGGCCAAAAACAGAAAAACACTAGAAAATACAAAAAAAACAAACCTGAAATTTTTGCTGCCCCACAGGCGGGCGTCTGGTGCAACGCGCACCCCTGTCCCCTTGTAGTTCATACAATACTAAATGGGATGCTCAATGACAGAGGGCATCCCTCCCAAAACTTTTAATTTTTTGTAAGTTGATTGATCGGCTGTAAATCCTGGGAAATCTCCAAGCCCTGTTTGAAGGTTGGGGAATTGATCCCCTCATGACTCTGGGTTGGCCCTGACTGAATTTCTATGCAGGTCTAAACGTCAGGAGATTCAGAAGGGAGCTAAAGAGATCACCCAGTGGTCAGAGGCGCCAGTGGCCAGTTAGTGCAGTTTGGTATTGGTGCTGCTGGCCGTGGGTGGGAGTGGGGGGATTTTTCACCCCGAGATCCCATTGCCTGCTGCTTCTGCTGTTACTGACCACCAGATAAAAATAACAAGAAGCATTACTTTCATGCTGTATGGATCTAGCTGGTTTGGAGGGAGCAAAGCCTACCGGGAGCAAAGGTCATTATCAAAAAAATGAGCCACAAGCAGACGCACAGCTGCCAGGAGGTAGGGTGGGGCGTCTTGCACTGGGCACATGGTGGTGTGGGGCAGTGGTGGGATCCAAAAATTTTAGTAACAGGTTCCCATGGTGGTGGGATTCAAACTGTGGCGTAGCGCCAATGGGGCTGGGCAGGGCATGACGGGGGCATGGCCGGGCAATCCAGGGGCAGGGCATTCTTGGGCGGGGCTGTAGCAAGGACGCAGCCGCTGCACCGGTCCTTGGGCGGGAAACGAATGCACGCAGGCGCAGGCTGCCACGCACGCCGGTGCACCTCCTGCTAGACTGCTTCCAGTTCTGCGCGCTACTGCTGAGAGGAGGGGCGTAACTAAGGCAACAATCACGTGGCAACATCACCACTTAGTAACCCCCTCTCGGCACACACCAATAATTAGTAACCTACTCTCGGGAACCTGTGAGAACCTGCTGGATCCCACCTCTGGTATGGGGGCATGGCAGGGGCATTCTGGGACATTTCGGGGCATGGTGGGGGCAGGCAGAGGCATGGCAGGGGGGCAGGACACACATGTGCCCCAGACGCAGTTCCCCCTCGCTACGGCTCTAGCCTCAAGCAAGCCTGATAGATATTTTAGGGCTAAACTATCCTAGCTGGGCATGAGAGGGTTAAATATGGCTGCCAAAGGAGTTTGGTTAATACATGGAGATTTGGGGATACAAACTGGGGAGGGTGTGATTTGGGAAGAGGAAAGAGATCTGTTGGGTATAATATGGGGTTGCCAACTCTGGGTTGGGAAATATCCAGAGGTGGGATCCAGCAGGTTCTCACCAGTTCCCGAGAGTGGGTTACTAATTATTTGTGTGTGCCGAGAGGGGGTTGCTAATCGGGTCTGCTTTTCCGTTAGAAATTCCATTAGGTCCAAAAATCATAAAGTCCTGTTGTTTCCTATGTGGCTGGTTAGCGAAGGTAGAAAACGGGATAATTCTCCCTGTTGGGCTGTTTTAAAAACATGTTTTAGAAATATGATGAAGTTCCTTGTTTAAGGAAAGTCTCCTTCTTTTGATTTCTAGAAACAAAATTAAGCACTTGAAAGTATTAAGTATTTGACAGGCAGTCAATTAGAGGAGAAGTCGTTGTTTCTGTTGGCAGTAGACAAGAGGACTTGCTATAATGAGTTTGAATTATGGACAGAAAGATACCAGCTGGAAAGTAGGAACTTTTTTTACAGTAAGAGTTTTTTACAGTAAGAGAGAAATTATTAATGCCCCGCCCCTGGAATGCCCGGCCACGCCCCCGTCGTGTCCCACCCAGTCCCATTGGCGCTACGCCACTGGTTGAATCCCACCACCATGGGCAATACTAAAATTTTTGGATCCCACCACTGGAAATATCTGGAGATTTTGGGTGTGGCACCCGAGGAGGACAGAGCTTGAAAGGGGGAGGGGCCCCCGTGGGGGATATTGCCCTTAAAGTCTGCCTTCCAAAGCGGCCATTTTCTCCAAGTGAACTGATCACAGTCTCCCGGACATCAGTTGCAATAGCAGATTTCCAGCCATCACCTGGAGGTTGGCACCTCTAGTATAAGAAGAAGAAGAAGAAGAGTTTGGATTTATATCACCCCTGTCTCTCCTGCAGGAGACTCAAAAGGGCTGACAATCTCCTTGCCCTTCCCCCCCCCTCTGGCAAACACCCC
>NC_059433.1:62983025-63095525 GCF_021028975.2 Sphaerodactylus townsendi
GCGCCCAGAGCCTGAAACTCCACAAATCTCCACCACCCCAGGGCGGCGTCAGGCCAGCCTCCAAAAGCTTCTCCCCTTCTGGAGGGAGGTTTTTTTGGAAAACAGATTTTACATTCCAGAGCTGTGCAAGAACAACACCCGCCGGGAGGCTGTTTCCCCCGTCCCTCTCCGAATCACCGAATCACATTCGTCGCTCTACAGGACTGCTGAGACCCTCCCTCGCTGTCCTCCGACCCCTGGAGGTCGGAGGGCAGCGTGGGCGGGTCTTAGGAGTCTGGCAGGGTGACGAAGGCAACGAGGTGAGTGGGAGGAAGGGAGGCAGGAAAGAGGCGGCTTCTGCGTTAGCTGGAGCAGCCTCTCCCTCATCCGAGCCTCTACCAGGGGCCGCTCATGCACGCTGCTGTGCAGTAGCGGCCCCCACCCTCCACCGGCGAGAATTCCACTGCAGGTGCAGGAGCGCTCCCCCCCATACTGTTTGCCAGAAAGGGCCCTAGTCTCTGGGGCCGCAGATAACAAGCTTGCTCCATCTTCAGCAGTGGCATAGGAGGTTAAGAGCTCGTGTATCTAATGGTGTCTCTAATCTGGAGGAACTGGGTTTGATTCCCTGCTCTGCCACTTGAGCTGTTGAGGCTAATCTGGGGAATTCAGATTAGCCTGTACACTCCTACACTTGACAGCTGGGTGACCTTGGGCTAGTCACAGCTTCTCGGAGCTCTCTCAGCCCCACCTACCTCACAGGGTGTTTGTTGTGAGGGGGGAAGGGCAAGGAGATTGTAAGCCCCTTTGAGTCTCCTGCAGGAGAGAAAGGGGGATATAAATCTAAACTCCTCCTCCTCCTCCTCCTCCTCCTCCTCCTCCTCCTCCTCCTCCTCCTCCTCTTCTTCAGCATCTTCAGATTCAGTCAGAACTCTGCATGGATGTAATTTACCTTTTAAAAACACCAGAGAAGTCTAATTTACTGTGGCTCTAATCTACTGTGGCTCTTGATTTGCTAGACGTCAGGATTTAGTGCAAATCTCAATATTTTTGGCCTTCTTTTTGAATGGTGAGAATCACCTAGAACTTCTAAATGCAGAGACAATCATGTAATGAGGACTGATGCTTTTTATAGCTAAACAAGCAAACCAAATCCCTCCCCAAAGCACTGACAGGGTGCAAAACGGGGTGAACCCAAGGTGAATCCAATGTCAGGCAAGTCCAACGGTTGCCACTTTTCTCTGGCTGTCCTGCTTCGAGCGCCACGTCTCGTTCTGCCTTTAGAGCCTCCCGAACAATCATTTAAAACATGATGAAATTCTGTAATAATCGTCTTAATGAAAAAAGGAGAGAGCAAACAAGAGCGGGCGTGCTCGAGAGAGACAGCGAGACACAATCGCAGGGGGAGCGTTTGCCGCTTCAAATTACAAGAGAATTAAATACGGTTAAACTTGAATCTGTCTGGCAAAGTGCAGCGCCGAAAGACCATTAAGCCTCTTGCCCATTTACAGAAAACATAAGAGAGAAAATTCATTTTTAATGGGCTGTTTCCATGGCAATGCGCCCTCGCGTTTTATAGCGCATCGAGCGGCACCGGAGATTAGACAATTGCGACGGCGGCTGTAATGCAAACACTCTGCTTTGTTTCGACAAAACAAAACCACACCCCTCAAGATACTGCCAAGTGGGTGACAGCCTGGAGGCCATAGATCCCCCCCCCACAAGATGCTACTCAAACACAGAGGAAAGGGGGTACAGAAACGAAGGGTTTGTATCTCCTGAAATAGAATCTCTCATTAACTTTCTGGCCGTTGTTCCAGCTGCAGATGGAAGACGTGACTTTTGATAATGGGAGGATACTGTAATTAGCGAAAACTTTGGGCACAGGTGAGTTGAAGGTACTTTCCAACTGTCGTTCATTAGCGGCTGGCCACTACGAGCGAACCTTTTCGTTGACAGCGCTTCCAATTAACTGGAGAAGTTCCCCTTCACCTCTCTCGTGGGGTCTCCACCAAATGACTTAACAGAGCCAAGAAGCAGGTTTGGGACCAGTTCAACTAATAACATTCTGCATTTTGCCAAGTGTAAGTATTAATTGATGTAGAAATTACATCATAGGGTGATATGAAGAGCAATAGATTGTGGGCCATACGACTGTGTATACTGCTTACTGTTGCTTTCCATTATTAAAGCGTTTTTCCTGAGTCATTCGGTTATAATTATGCGCTATTACTTTGGTAAATATGCCCTCTTGAATAGCTGATAGCAACAGCTTTGCCATTAGAGACAGACCCGATCCCAATGTTATGTTCTGTACAGGAAAGCCATCCCAAATGGTGCTGTGTGGTAGCCCCATAGGGCTGTCAACCTCCAACAACAAAGGGCGCCAGAAAAAGAAGAAGAAGAAGAAGAAGAAGAAGAAGAAGAAGAAGAAGAAGAAGAAGAAGAAGAAGAAGAAGAAGAAGAAGAAGAAGAAGAAGAAGAAGAAGAAGAAGAAGAAGAAGAAGAAGAAGAAGAAGAAGAAGAAGAAGAAGAAGAAGAAGAAGAAGAAGAAGAAGAAGAAGAAGAAGAAGAAGAAGAAGAAGAAGAAGAAGAAGAAGAAGAAGAAGAAGAAGAAGAAGAAGAGATTGCAAATGCCTTCACAGTCCAGGTGCTCGGGAGCAGCAGCAGCAGCCGCAGAAGGCCATTGCTTTCACCTCCTGCATGTGAGCTCCCAAAGGCACCTGGTGGGCCACTGCGAGTAGCAGAGTGCTGGACTAGATGGACTCTGGTCTGATCCAGCTGGTTCGTTCTTATGTTCTTATGTTCGGAAGAAGAAGAAGGAGGAGGAGGAGGAGGAGGAGGAAGAGGAGGAGGAGGAAGAGGAGGAGGAGGAGAAGAAGAAGAAGAAGAAGAGATTGCAAATGCCTTAACAGACCAAGTGCTCAGGAGCAACAGCCGCAGAAGACCATTGCTTTCACATCCTGCATGTGAGCTCCCAAAGGCACCTGGTGGGCCACTGCGAGTAGCAGAGTCCTGGACTAGATGGACACTGGTCTGATCCAGCTGGTTCGTTCTTATGTTCTTATGTTCTGAAGAAGAAGAAGGAGGAGGAGGAGGAGGAGAAGGAGGAGGAGAAGGAGAAGGAGAAGGAGAAGGAGAAGAAGGAGAAGGAGGAGGAGGAGGAGGAGGAGAAGAAGAAGAAGAAGAAGAAGAAGAAGAAGAAGAAGAAGAAGAAGAAGAAGAAGAAGAAGAAGAAGAAGAAGAAGAAGAAGAAGAAGAAGAGGGTGTGATGGGGCGTTCAGCTCCTCGCAGCAGCCAGGTGGCAAGGTGCCCGGCTTCTTCGGGGCTCTGAAAGCCCCCTCGCTCCCCTTCTCCTGGGAGAGGGCATGATGGGGATTTTAGTGCCTCGGAGCAGCTGGGTGGCAAGGCGGGCGGGCTGAACCAGTTTGCTGAACTCAACAAAAAAATAGGTACCGGTTCTACCGAACTGCTGCGAACCGGCTGAATCCCACCACTGTTTTCTATATATAGATGTTTTCCACGTCTCTCTGCCATCACTGAACTTTTTCCTTGGCACCTTTTTCTGAGCTCACTCTCTGTTCTCCCTCAACTGTTTATTGCCATCATTTCTGTGGTCGCTTCCGCACTTGCGTTATCGACCTAAGTTCGAGCTGCGTTCGACCTAAGTGCTCCGCACAACCACTGGGATCGACGTGGTTTTGTACCAGCTCCGCCCCGTGTAACGGTCAAATTTCTGACTCCAGTTGGGAACGACTACTTTTCCAGGGAACCACGCTCAAACTCAGCTTGAGTCCAGTAAAGTGCGGAATCTCTGGTGCCAAGAGTCCCCCATTCAGCCAATCACAGCTGAGTGTTTCGGGCATGTGTACAGCTGGCCAATCAAAAAACGCCACCTTCGTCCCTGCATTCCTGTGGCAGTTTTTTTATAACGTGTGTGGGGATAGACGGAACAGGGCCGTAGAACAGTAGCCAATTGGAACAGAGCGGCAAAGAGGCACAGGATGATCCCGCCCTCCGAGCTGGGATCAAGCTGGTTGCAGTGGGGAACAACAATGGCTTCGACCTAGGTCAGTACCCTTCTCAGGGAACTGGGTCGAACCTATTTTACTCGTGTGTGGAATCACCCCGTGAGTTCCTTTATCTTTTTTTGTGGAGGGGAGGGGGGAAGTAAACTTCGAGGCAGGATGATGCAAGGTATGGAGAATCGCAGCACAAAGCTGTGAAAACTTGGAGCATCGATTCAATCCACTAACTTAAAAACAGGGGAAACCCGTAATGGCAACCACAAATCATTTCAAGGGGGTGAGTGTGGACATACATTGTGGTAAAGGGAGGGATCGAAAATGTTTTCCTTTTTTTTTTTTTTAGAAAATAGTTTTTATTGAATTTTAAAACATTTTACATATTACATTCAGTCGTTTCAACACTTGGGCATCCAACATAGTCCGTTTTTGTCTATAAAAATTAACTTTTGACCTTCACTTTTGGTCAAATATTGACCCATGTACTTAACATATGTTATAACTAATAAACAAGCCGCTAATATAGCCTTCTCAAGGGTTCGAACTTTTCACCTCCTCATTTAAATTTCTTGGTTATTTTACTTTGAATTCGTTCCCTTCCTCCCCCTTACTATAGGTGACTCCCGCTCTAATAAATTAACGTTCCAGGTCAAGTTCAGTGGGAATTATCCCAGTTATTTTTATTCTTTTCTTCCTTTCCCTTATTTTATTTTTAATTTTTCTCTCCTTTAATCATCTTGCTCTGACTCTCAAAGTTTTTCTGAGAAATATTGCCATCTCTCTACTGGTTCTTTCTCCTGCCTCCCCTATTCTTAATTCTATATCTTCAGGCAAAAACATCTTTAATTATATACGAAAATGTTTTCCAAACCATTTCAGGGATTTGTGCAGACAAAGGCAATACCTTCATGTTTGCTGTATTGGAAGGGTTGAGAAAGAAAACTCTCAGGGTTTTGAGGAAGCAACAGGACACGAGAATTGTGCATATGAGTGTTAACGCAGGTTAATGGGTTAAACTTAAACAAGCTCAAGAAAGCTCAAGCCGATACAGAATAAAATCAAAGAGAATTTTGTTCGGCCAACAATAGGCAAAGACAGTATCAGAGGAGCCACACAAAATGTGGCTTTTATAGTATAAAGGCAGGTTACATCAAAATGGCAGAAAAGGAACACACCCCAAAATGCCCACATCATCAATCAATCATACAGAAAGGTGGAGATTTTCCCTTTTCCCATAACATTTGGGGTTGTCTAAAATCCTAATTGGAAGATGTCAGCATTTCATTCTTTGACGTGATGTGAACTAGAGCCCTGTTACCTTCTTATCTGTATTGTCTTTTGTTGCCCCTTTTCCTAGACAAAGAGCCTAAACATCTTCATGTTTCTTTCTCTTGTCTCAAGAAAAGGGCGACTTCAAGGTATCTTTTTAGGGACAGTAAGACCTCGAAAACAGTTTAGTTTGCACATCTTCTATCTTCTATATATATAAAAATCTAACAGTGTGTTTGTCCCTGATGGTGTCCCTCAGAAGCTGCTGGACGGATCACCCCCAAATTTTCACAGGACGTCGCTCCCTGTTGCGGGCAGGTACTCGGACCTTCAAACCGCCAAAAATCCATACCTGAGCCAGGTAAAACGTCTTTTTCCTGGCGCACCAGGCCATGAAGCTGCCTCTGTTTAACTGTCACCCTTAGAATATTCGTGCAGCCTGTCTGTCTGTGGCCTGAGGGCTTGGGATGAGGGCTTAGGATGTTTGCACAGATGGCCAGAGATGAGCAGTTAAAACAGTACATAGGTAACACTGTTAGGTAATACGAGTGGAAGTGAAACACATACACACTTGCCGTGTGGAGACAAGAGTGCGGTTCCCCCCTCAATAACGCATGGTAGCACTTTCACTCTCTGTGCCTCACCCTACTGCTACTGCACCAACACACATCCCAACTCATCTTCACTAATAACTCACTCTGCCCCTCCCTCACAGCAATCCCAACCACCACTTACCCGCCCCACTTCCTCACCTGTCATATTCGCCACAGCTCTCTTTTACCAAAAGCCGAAGCTGGAGTTTGCCTTCTTCTTCTAAGACAATCAGCGGGGTGGGGCTTAGACCCACCCTACCTGACTCCCACTTCTTTGTGCACGTGGCCCTTTACAGAACCCAGGGAGGCTGGCCTCGATTTGGAATCGTCTTCACCACCCTGCCTCTGCTGCCTGACTGGGATAGCCTCCTTGCCCCAGTTCTGCCTTACCCAAGCCAGGACTGTGCGTGTCAACCAGCCTCATGGACAGCGGGATTCGCGCTCTGGACAGTTCCGTTGTGGAATGGGAAGGGTTACCTTATGCTAAAAAAACAAGACAGCACCATATAATGATGCGCATTGAAAAGGGAAAGAGGGATTCCATTTGACCACCCCAAAAGGCTATGCTGGGGATCATTGGACCTGCATGGACATCTGTGTGGGTTGCGGACTGTGATGAGAAGGACAATTGCCACAGCAACGCGTGGCTGGGCCCGCTAGTTCTGTATAATTGTGAACAAGGGGCATTATTCAGAGTTATCAAGCTTGCCTAGTAACAGGAAAAGAATAGACTTTTAGGCCTGTATAATTTCTTTGGTCAGCAGCTTTATGGTTACCATCGCCCCATTACAGGAAAAACAATGGAGGGAAAGGAGAAAACCTTTATGTTTGGTAAAACTAAACCCCTCTTATGCCTTCTGCGCCTACATGAGCATAGACTGAGCCAGGTTCTTCTTTAGCAATATCCCTGCCCCCCTCATTGTGCCCCCCCAGGCTTACTCAGAAAGCTCTGTGGTTCTGCCTTTGTCCGCCTGGCACTCAACCCAACAGAAGAAAGTTGCGTTAATGCAAAGTGACAGTTTAGAACTGAGAAAATTTCCTCCTGTCAGAGAGACTAACTGGTCATGCCAGGGCCTTCAGGCTTGGCTGGGCTGATCTGTTGGGAGAGTGATTTGTTCCTAAGATGGCACTGAATCAACTTGCAAAAATCTTTTGCTTCACCTCTCCTAATAAAGCAAAATGGTCTCTCTAAACATGGCTTTGCTCTGAGGAGGACACACTAAAGATGAAGGTGTCCAGGGCTGCCAAACTGGGAGAATTGGGTGTACACAATCCCTGGGACCATAGTTGCCCTGGGGGCCCAAGGAGCTATACAAGGAGCAGCATATCAGTCTAAGTAAATTGTTCTTTTGAATGTGGGCTGGACCTAAATATGATGTGGGTATCTCAAGAGGACATCTTTGGGTGGCTGTGGCGGCTCTGATGATGCCTTTCTGATAACAACAAGAGCCCAAAGAAGAAAATGAAAGGTCAGATGGGGGAAGAGGAGAATAAATGGATGCAGGAGACAAACAACAACAAGATGACACAGAACAACAAAGAAGGCAGAGACAAGTAAGGAGGTGAAGAAGAACAGCAGCATGGAGGAGAAGAACAAGGAGATGAAGGAAGAGAAGAACAAGGAGATGAAGGAAGAGAAGAACAAGGAGATGAAAAAGAACAGGAAGAAGGAGAAAAGGACAAGAAGGAGAAGATGAAAAAGCAAGGAAGAAAAGAAGAACAAGAACAAGAACAATAATATAAAAAAGAAAGAGAAGAACAGCAAGAAAATGAAGGAGAAGAAGGAGGAGGAGAACATGAAAGAGAAGAAGGACAAAAAGGAGAAGAGGAAAGAACAAGAAGGAACAAGAAGGAAGAGAAGAAAAACAAGAAGCAGGAGAGCAATAAAAAGAAGGATAAGAACAACAATATGAAGAAGAAAGGGAAGAAGAACATCAAGAAGAAGGAGAAAAATTTAAGATTAGGAGAAAGACAAATCTGTGGAAAAGAGATCAATAGTAGCCACAGATCTTAGCCACAATAATCAATGTGGAGCTTCCATGTTCAGAGATTCTATACCTTAAATAGCAATCTTGAGAACAGACAAGAGGAATACAGCCACCATGTCCTGCTTCTTGGCCTTTGGCTGGACTGTACAGGAAACAGGGTATAGTTGGGGGGGCTCTTCTTAGGTCCCAATGATACCCCCAAATACATTGTGCTGCATCCATATATACGTATGGGACCTGCCAACCCCAGCATGATGTGACCTAAGCAGATACCCCTCCTCTATTCTTTCCAGACCACTTACCCCTCTCGGAAAACAAGATACTGACTTTATCTCTGCCAACCCAGTTCAAATTCTTTTCCCCACAGGCATTAGAGTTGCTATTTCTGGTTTGGGAAATTCTTGGAGATTTAGATTGGAACCTGGGCAGGGGAGGGTTTGGGGAGGGGCTGAAGCAGGATATAATGCCCTGTAGTCCAGCCTCCAAACAGTCATTTCTATCTACATTGCCTGGAAGTCAGTAATTCCAGGGGATTACTTACCTGGAGGATGGTCACCATTGGAGACATCCTGTGCTCAAAACTGTGCTCCATGAAACCATGTGTAAATATGAGCTGAGGGGGTCTGGTAAAGAATTCTGTACTCTGAAAACCCCCAAGTTACACAAGCGAACTTTCTAATCCATTTGAGCTAGGGCTTCAATTTCACTGTTACAAAATGTGGGTTTGTGTCTTTGTAACCTCTATCTGTGGGTTCTGTGGGGCAGAACTTGGAATGAGTTTGCAACAACAAATTTTAAAAACAAAATGATTTACTTTCTTAACATATAACTTATAACATCAACATTTAACATCACACTTCAAGGTCCTGTTCAGGTTGCATTTTCAAGTCCTTATATTTACAGTCTAGTGATACTGCCGAGTCCAATTCTTCTTTGCAAGAGGGTCGGCTCTTGAAGACTCCCAGGGCTTGGTGAACAGGATTCAACATGATGAAGGTTTCCAGGAGAACTCTCACCCATTACAACCACAAAAAGAAACCCTGAAACAATAAACTCCAACATTTACAACATAGCAAAAATAAACAACTACCTTCCCAGTAATTCCCAACAACATTGCGATTACCTTAACAAGGTGTTAAGGGCTTATACAACCAAGGTCTGAGTCTGGTAGCCTTGTCTCCTCCAAACTACATGAGCTCTACAACCTCTTGCTGCTTTGAGTCTCCACCTTTTACTGGGTCAACCCATTCTGAGTATGGGGGTTACATTTGCACATTTGGTGCAGCGGGCTAACAGCTCTGCGTTTCCACCTCTTCACTCTGCATCCGTTCCTTCCCGTGTAATTTAAGATGCATACTTGAGGAGGGTTAAAGAAAGGAGGCAGGGGGAAAAAGTGTAGGGCAACCAGAATGCCAAACGCCTGTGTTTATTTTTTTGGAGCTAAAACAACAACAACAACAACAGCCAGGAGCAATCCTTTGGGGGAGATTTTGAGCAAACGAAAAAACAACAGAGTGTTACAGTCTCCCTGCAGGTGGAAGCTGAAATGTGTGGACTAGCAGGAGGCAGGCATCAGTGGAATGGTCAAGGCTGAACTTGGATGCTTTCCCGTCTGCAACGGTTGGTGCTGGAGGGCAAATAAGAGCCCCGGGGGCTAGCTCCAGCTGTTTTCGTGCCCAAACAAAAGGAAAACTGTGGAGATGATTTTAGTTTTAGCTGCTATCAGAAAATCTCGGGATGCTCATTTGCTTTGAAAATCAGTAACCGCTGTTATCTTGGTATTTTCAAGATAAGAATGGGAACCTTAGCATACCCTCCTTGAGGGATCTTGGCAACAGAAGACTCATGTCTCAAACTTGCTGATTCCTAACAGAATTAATGTGAACAGAGTATTATTACTCCTAGAAAGATCAGTCGTATTTGCAGGAGATCTCCAGGCCCCATCTAGGGACTGGCAACCCCACCTTAAGCAGTGGCGTAGGAGGTTAAGAGCTCGTGTATCTAATCTGGCGGAACCGGGTTTGATTCCCCGCTCTGCCGCCTGAGCTGTGGAGGCTTATCTGGGGAATTCAGATTAGCCTGTACACTCCCCCACACACCAGCTGGGTGACCTTGGGCTAGTCACAGCTTCTCAGAGCTCTCTCAGCCCCACCTTCCTCCTCCTCCTCCTCCTCCTCCTCTTCTTCTCCTCCTCCTCTCCTCCTCCTCCTCCTCCTCCTCCACTACTACTACTACTACTACTTCTTCTTCTTCTTCTTCTTCTTCTTCTTCTTCTTCTTCTTCTTCTTCTTCTTCTTCTTCTTCTTCTTCTTCTTCTTCTTCTTCTTCTTCTTCTTCTTCTTCTTCTTCTTCTTCTTCTTCTCCTTCTTCTTCACCCCCCCCCCAAAAAAAAAAGAAAAGATGATAAATTTTGAGACTACTAGCTGAGGAGCCATTCGCTTCAGAGAGAAAACAAACTCAGGTACAAAGGAAAGGAATCAGGAGTGAGAATTACCTGAATTATTACTGAATCATATTTGTCCCCTCCAGTTATTATTATTTTTAATTCCCCATGGGTCGGTACTGACCTTGTACTTGCACAGGGGGATTACCTTTACCCTAAACCACACTCAGAGACTTTTTATTGCCCGTAGAATCTCAATTCCCGATCAAAGGGTGAGATAAAATCAACATGTACAATATAGTCAAGCCCAAAACAAACTGCGAAGAGCTGCAAAACATTTTTTTCAAACAATCAAAAATAGCAGAGGGCTTCAGATAGTTAATGCTGGTGAGGTTTCATCATTTCCACAGCTCTGTTGGTGAATATCTGGAACTTTGTGGAGCTGTATAGCAAGCAAGCAGGCAAGTGAGAAAGAAAGGAAGAAAGAAAGAAAGAAAGAAAGGAAGAAAGAAAGAAAGAAAGAAAGAAGAAAGAAAGAGTACGTCTCTGTCTGAAGGATCATACAATCAACAAGATATAAGAAAGAAGAAAACCAAAGGCAGAAAAGTACAGAACTCTCCGCTGGGCCCAGCCATGGGATCCAGATATTTTGTCCTAGGAACTGAACTCGTAAGCTATTCAGATCTGATTACTTTTTCTCTTAGAAAATTTCTCTTGGGAATTTTACATTTCTGAACCTTTCAACTTGCAAAACATTAAACATTTATTATATCACACAAGCTCATAAATATCTTATTCAAGGGAGGGTTCTCTTGGAGTGCATGCTTGAATCAAGCACAGAACATCTGAGTGGAGAGAGAAACTGTCTTCTTGCTGCTTAACTCCCCTTCCTTTTGCTTGGTGTTATGCTGCTTAAATTGTTATACAAATTAGAGGGGTTTATCCCCGTTTAAATAGGGCAATTAGCTAGGGACAGTTCTTGCAGTGTATGAAGTATGGGCTAAGAGATCTTCCACCAAAGTTTTACAGAAGGTCTTTCTCCTTAGAAAGCCACAAGACACCAGAGTTTAGGTGGTTTAGCACTTTTGTTGCAAAATACTAAATTTACACACGCAAGTGGCAAAATATACACAGAGAACTGAAAGAAGCCTAGGATTTAGAAATTGGATTTAGGATTTTGATGAGTGATAGATTTGGAATATAGAGGTTATTGCAGGAAAGGTGATAATTACCTGGTCTAGAGGAGGAAAAGGTCCAAGGAGACAGAATCCAACGCCCATGTTGGATTCCAAGAGGAGGGGGCAACGCATTGGGCACAGTGTAACTGAACCAGAGTTTAGTCCAGAAAACAGTGGGCAAGTTTGATGTAGGAAAATTTGACCCTCTGGCTATGTTAAGAAAGCCAATCTTCCTACTGCTGTTTTAATTATATGTATGTTTTAAACTGATATTTTATCTGTACACCGCCCTGAGCCCTTCGAGGATAGGGCGGTATACTAAATTTAATAAATAATAATAAATAATAATAATACAGAGAGAAGAGTTTCTGTTTTGGAATGATAGAATCATAGAGTTGGAAGAGACCCCAAGGGCCATCAAGTCCAACCCCCTGCAATGCAGGAACACACAATCAAAGCACTCCTGACAGGTGGCTTTTGAGGGGTATGAGCTTGTGAAAATTGAAGTTCCCTTCGATAGATATGAAGATACAATATTTGATGAAAGGCTCTTCTTCTTCTTCTTCTTCTTCTTCTTCTTCTTCTTCTTCTTCTTCTTCTTCTTCTTCTTCTTCTTCTTCTTCTTCTTCTTCTTCTTCTTCTTCTTCTTCTTCTTCTTCTTCTTCTTCTTCTTCTTCTTCTTCTTCTTCTTCTTCTTCTTCTTCTTCTTCTTCTTCGATGTTTTGTTTATTGCAGCTATTGAAAGCCATCCATTTCTCAGGGAGAAAGGTAAATGGATGCAGGAGGAGGAGGGAGAGAAAATTTATCTGCCTGTGGGGTTAGAGAGCAGCCAAATCTTGCCTCCGAGCTGCAAATTAGTCAAGCTGTAGACAAAAGCACATTTTTTAAAAGGTACTTAAAAAAAGTTGGCAACTTCCTATCAAAGATATTTGAAGATTAATTTCCGCTTTCCAAACTGAAAGCATCTGAGTGAATTAAGCCCCCACGAGCCACACGGCTGCTCAGTGCGCCATTTCCAAAGACAGAAAGTCAGCCTTACAATATGGAGTTTTTAAAAGACCCTAAGGTTTCGCTTGTCATTTTCAGGCTGAAATTGGGCAAGGGACAATGTCTGATCCAGGGTTATGCGGCAAGTGACACACTGAATCATAGGTGTCAAACTCGCGCCCCTCCAGATGTTATGGACTACAGTTCCCATCAGCCCCTGCCAGCATCATGAACTGTAGTCCATAACATCTGGAGGGCCGCAAGTTTGACACCTGTGGTCTAAATCACTAAGCAGCGCAGGCTTTTGATAAATAGCTGAATCCCTGGAGATCACTTATGGCTGTTCTTCCTTGCTTGTTTGGAATTATAGGTCGATTCCTCGCTGGCAGAGTCGACCTAGGTTCGACCTAGGTTCAACCTAGTTATTCCTCACAGCCGCTGAGTTCAATGTGGTTCCGTCCCAGCTTCACCTCCTCTAACTGTCAAATTTCCGACTCTACCAGGGAGGTACAACTTTTTCAGTGAACCTTGGTCGAACTCAGGTTGAAGCTGGTAAAGTGGAGAATCTTCGAGGAACTGTTCCCTCTGGTCAGCCAATCACAGATCGAGGACAAAGAGCAGAAGAGGTGCTGAGGTGACCCCGCCCTCTGAGCTCAGCTCTGGTGGGATGAACTTGGCTGCTGTGGGGAGTAACCATGGAATTGACCTAGGTCAGTTCCTTTTCACGGAATCGGGTCGAACCTAGTTGACTCTGTAGTGAAGAATCGACCATACTGTGCTTTTTTGTCCTGTAAGGAGTCTCAAAGAGCTTACATTTGCATACCCTTCCTCTGATGAAAGTTCCAGCTGTAATGTGGCTTTGACAGTGATGTCAGTCTGCTGGTATGACCTAGGCAACTCCTGAAATGACATCTCATCTCCAAACTATAGACACCAATTCCCCAGTGGTGTCGCTGAGGGTGTGTAAAGGCCTGGAGCTCCAGGTGCTACTCCCTATACTCACGTGGGGCATGCATTGCAGGGCTGCACCCCCCCCCCCCGTAAATTGCACCCCGCCTCGAACACCCTGCAGAGTTCAGGGCAGGAGGACAGTTGGCCCTGCCACCAAACTCCATGGATCTAAAGAAGAAGATGGACCCCACTTTTCTCAACCGTAAGAAGTCTCAAGGCAGCATACAAACACCTTTCCTTTCTCTCCCACAACAGACATCTTGTGGGACAGGTGGGGCTGAGAGAGTTCTGACAGAACTGTGACTGACCCAAGGTCACTGTCAGGTTGCTATTCAACCTTGGATAGATTCCTCCTGGAGAGATTGGCGGAAAGCCCAGAATGGGGAATGTTACTGTTATCAGTTGCTTGCTACTCTTGTTTCTCTTGCCTGTCTGTATGAAACTGTTTCTAAGAGGTTTTGGGTGAGACCCCAAAGTTGTTTACCCAGCTTTGGCGGGAACTGGTTGGGAGCCCGTAAAAGAGGCTGTTCGACCATTGGGGGGCCAGTTCCCGCATTGCCTGTGATTGACTTAGAATGCCAGCTCAATAAAGGACTCAAGTAGTTACTTTTGGTCTGGACCAGGGGTAGGGAACCTGCGGCTCTCCAGATGTTCAGGAACTACAATTCCCATCAGCCCCTGTCAGCATGGCCAATTGGCCATGCTGGCAGGGGCTGATGGGAATTGTAGTTCCTGAACATCTGGAGAGCCGCAGGTTCCCTACCCCTGGTCTGGACTTTACTGGTTTGTTACAGTCACCCAGCAAGCTTCATATGGAGGTGTGGGGAATCGAACCCAGTTCTTGATACTAGAGTCTCCTTAAAGGTGATTTGCCATTCCTTGTCTCTGTGTGGGTTGAGAGACTTCTGAGAGAACTGTGACTGGCCCGAGCTCACCCAGCAGGCATCATGTGGAGGAGTGAGGAAACGAATCTAGTCCACCAGATTAGAGTCTGCCACTCACATGGTGGAGTAGGGAATCAACAATGATTACATTTTGGTTTCATGACTCATGAACTGGCTTGATGGGAAGAGGTAGAAGAAGAAGGTGATATGTTTATAAGGCAACCTTGTTGGCCCCATTTATATAAAATGAGGAGATATTTATCCTCATTTCCTGTCTTATCTCTCAAAAGCTTGCCTTACAAGCTATTATATCTTTGCTTTATTGTCTATTGTATTTGTGCTTGGCCAGACTTTGGATCCCAGGTTGAAATTTGTCTAAAAGCTCCGACGGTTCCTCAGATGCCCAGCAATGATGGCCTATAATTTCCCACACTAATCGGCGCTCTCCTCTGCCAACACTAAAACATTTCCCACATCGAAAGGATGACGACGGCTTTTATCTTTAGAACTACCCCGCTACACTCCCTTTCTTTCTATCCCCCCCCCGTCCCCTTCCCTCCCAGAAAAGTGCCACTGAAAAGCCCCCCGAAATCGATTCGGAAAAGTGGAGGGAATAAAACAATTAGGAGGCACTTAATCATCGCTCACTAATAGCCCATAGGAGGTGAGTCACACTCCAAAGCACCGGAGATAATTTCAAGGAGATGAGATCTTTTGTCCCCATCTTTCAAGTGAAAAAAATGGTGTCTGGAAAGAAGTAAACAAACAGATGAATGGGAGCAGGTTCTTGTGTATTCTTCAGCCGCCTGGCCACACTTATCCTCTCCTATGTGTTTTTCTTATCTTTGCTTTACCAGGAAAAAAAAATGCATCTAAGTACACTTGCAAAGCCTTCTGGTCAAAACTGAGATTTTTTTTAAAAAAATACTAACACGCACACGGACAACCCAAGCCAGAGACAGCTGGTGTGATAAAGCGGTTATGAAAACAGTTCTCGACCTTTTGAGCCCGTGGGCACCCTTGGATTCCTGAGGCACCATGGTAGGTGCAGCCAAGAACAGCTGCCACAAAATGGCTGCCACAAAAGGTGGGGCCAGCCGTAAAATGGCTGCTGCAGGAGTTGGAGCCAGCCACAAGATGCCTGCCACAGGGAAGATCCTTGTGTTGTGATAGTGTAACCCCCATGCTCAAAATGGGTTGACCCGGAAAGGGGTGGAGACCCAAAGCAGGAGAAGGCTGCAGAGCTAGTTTGGAGGAGACAAGGCTACCAGACTTGGACCTTGGTTTGTATAAGCCCTTAACACCTTGTTAAGGTAACTGCAATGTTGTTGGGAACTAGTGGGAAGGCAGTTTGTTTTTGCTATGTTGTAAATGTTGGAGTTTATTGTTTCAGGGGTTTGTTTTTGTGGTTGTAATGGGTGAGAGTTCTCCTGGAAACCTTCATCATGTTGAATCCTGTTCATCAAGCCCTTGGAGTCTTCAGGAGCCAACCCACTTGCAGGAAGAATTGGACTTGGCAGTATCAGTAGACTGTAAATATAAGGACATGAAAATGTAACCTGAACAGGACCTTGAAGTGTGATGTTAAATGTTGATGTTATATGTTAAGAAAGTAAACCATTTTGTTTTTAAAATTTGTTGTTGCAAACTCATTCCAAGTTCTGCCCCACAGAACCCACAGTTAGAGGTTACAATAGCTGCTTCCAAAGCTATGCAATTTTTAAAACTCTGCACAGTCTATTCAATTTCCAATGGCCAATGAAAACCTTCTAGCTGACTCCCTCACTATTCCAAGAAGCAGACCCGACCAATTCAGGTAACATCACCCTCAAAATCTCCACATATTTCCCAATCCAGAGCAGGCCATCCTATTTTACCATAGAGTTTCCAGAGATTCCAGAACTACCCGGTATCCTTTCCAGGTTTTTCCAGAAGGGATTTCAAAACTCACACAATGCTGCCTGTTCCCATCTCCCAACCACACGCAGGCATCAGTTTAATGCCAATCCTTCTGCGGGAGATATTCTTTAAAGACTAGATGGTAGGAGCCAATGACAGAGAAGTAGGGAGAAAGGGAAGATGAAGCGTCATGAAGCAGAAACCTCAGACCTCTATGGCCAGAAACGTAGCTTCAAGCAGTGTTTTTAGCAGCATTTCCCCACACGGCTGTTGTGTGGAAGTCCTCGGGGATACTGGCTCTTCTCTAAAAAATATGAAATTTTAACATTCTTAAACGGATCAAAAAAAAAGCCGCAAGCGACAACAGCCAAGTAGCTGCAACATATATCCATATGTTGAGCAGCAGTGGCGTAGGAAGTTAGGGTTAAGAGCTTGTGTATCTAATCTGGAGGAACCGGGTTTGATTCCCAGCTCTGCCGCCTGAGCTGTGGAGGCTGATCTGAGGAATTCAGATTAGCCTGTACACTCCCACACACGCCAGCTGGGTGACCTTGGGCTAGTCACAGCTTCTCGGAGCTCTCTCAGCCCCACCCACCTCACAGGGTGTTTGTTGTGAGGGGGGAAGGGCAAGGAGATTGTCAGCCCCTTTGAGTCTCCTGCAGGAGAGAAAGGGGGATATAAATCCAAACTACTCCTCCTCCTCCTCCTCCTCCTCCTCCTCCTCCTCTTCTTCTTCTTCTTCTTCTTCTTCTTCTTCTTCTTCTTCTTCTTCTTCTTCTTCTTCTTCTTCTTCTTCTTCTTCTTCTTCTTCTTCTTCTTCTTCTTCTTCTTCTTCTTCTTCTTCTTCTTCTTCTTCTTCTTCCACTTCCAAAGTTCCTCTGCACAATACTGTACTCGTAATTGACCCTTTTAGCACAAATCACCTTCCTCTGTTTAGTGACCCTGGACTTTCATGGTGGCCTCCCCTCGAAGCACAAACCTAGGATGATCCTGCTTAATTTCAGAGATCTGACAAGTTGCAGCTGACTTGTGGTGATCCCTTAGGATTTTCAAGGCAAGAGACGTTCAAAGGTGGTTTGCCATTGTCCGCCTCTGCAAAGCAACCCTTGGCTTCCTCGGTAGCCTCCCATCCAATTTTTAACTGGGATTGATCCTGCCTAGTTTCCTCAATCTGACTAAATCAGCCTAGCCCAGGTCCAGACGAGAGATGTCCAGAGGTGGTTTGGCATCGTCTGCTTCCCTTTAGCAATCCCGAGCTTCCTTGACGGTCTCCCTTCCAAATGCAGACCAGGGCTAACCCTGCTTAGCTTCCAAGTGCTGATGATTCAATTCGATTTTGAATACCTTTAATGTAAGGTGACCAGATTGTTACCTTTTAAAACCGGGACGGGGGTGGGTGTGCGTGCACACACCCGCCCGTAGGAGCACACTGCCTTTTGGGGCGCTCCCCGGATTCTCGCCCTCTGACAGGGCAGAAAACAGGAGCGCCCCAGAAGGCAGTGTGGCAGCGTGGGAGGCTGCCACACTGCCTTTTGGGGCACTACCGGGAGCGCCCCAGAACGCAAAATCGGGACAGGTACAACTGTCTGGCGAGACGCGGGACAGATTGGTGTAAGGTGGGACTGTCCCGCCAAAAGCGGGACGTCTGGTCACCTTACTTTAATGGCATATAAATAGTTTAATATTAACATTGCAAGATAATAACAGCATTTACAACTTCTGACGAGTTAAAATAGCACCATTTAAAAATTTAGCCACCGCTTCCAACAGCTCGTAGTTGTGGCTGTTTAAAAGATATATTATTATTATTATTATTATTATTATTATTATTATTATTATTATTATTATTATTATTATTATTATTATTATTATTATTATTATTATTATTATTATTATTATTTATTGTGTTTATTTTATTCAATTTCTATACCGCCCGAGTCCCCAAAGGGCTCCGAGTGGTGAACAGCACTATAATATATAAAAAATAAGCAGGAGCAAATCCGGTACAATACAAACATAGGCTCCGTCAATAAAACATCTTAAAATACATAAAAACAGCAGCTAACAATTAGCAAATTAAACAAGAGGCGTCCAGGCTCAATTTAAAAACCCACCCCAAGAAGGGGGGGACGGCAGGCCCCTCAATATAACCTTCTGTTTATCTGTAATTCCTTCGCTTCCATGAAGGAAGGGGATTATGTGCTTCTTCCTATCTATCTCATAAAAAGGACAATCCAACAGCATATGAGATACTGTTTCCACACAACCCATGCCACACGGGCATTTCCTTTCTTTATGTGGGATTCCAAGGTGGCATTACACCTAGCTAAGGTGATTGCTCTACTCCACCGGGCCTCAACCAGGAGATAAAGAAGAAGAAGAAGAGTTTGGATTTATATCCCCCATTTCTCTCCCGCAGGAGACTCAAAGGGGCTTACAATCTCCTTGCCCTTCCCCCCTCACAACAAACACCCTGTGAGGTAGGTGGGGCTGAGAGAGCTCCGAGAAGCTGTGACTAGCCCAAGGCCACTCAGCTGGCGTGTGTGGGAGTGCACAGTGCACACAATCTGAATTCCCCAGAGAAGCCTCCACAGCTCAGGCGGCAGAGCTGGGAATCAAACCCGGTTCCTCCAGATTAGATACACGCGCTCTTCACGTCCTACGCCACTGCTGCTCCTGGTACCGGGCTACAATTAATCTATCCACAGGTATTCCCAGAGAGATCGGGAAGTGCTGATGAGATTTGGCTAGCCTGGCCCATACAGGTCAGGCAACTTAGCCGCTGGATTGTGACACAAAGGGGAATTTGTGCTTCCCTTCTGAGGGGGGACGACCCCATTCTTTGCATCAAGTTCTGAGCAGAGGCACCCAGCGACAAGCCCAAGACAAGCACAGATGGGGGAAGAGAGGGGACCGGGGGCGGCGAAGAAGTACCAGCGATCAAAATTGCTCCCAGCAAGATAGCCACGAAAGGAGTGGGTGATTGTGAAAGGGAAGAAGAGCCTTATCTCCTTCCGTCCTGCTCCTCCGCCGCTGCTGGGATTATGCAAATCAACCATTCAAGTACATTTCCCTGGTAATTAAAAACTCTGTTCTTTTTAATTAAAGTTTCCCTCCAGACTGATTTCTCCCGGCCCCCCCAGGCTAATCCTGCCCATGCCTCTTTCTGGGTCTTTACTCCCCCTCCCCCACCCATTGTTCCTTCGAAACTGACAAGTTCCACAGGAGGCAGTGAAAGCGCGAACTTTTGGAAGGAACTCCAAGTTATGCCTATGGCAAAGGATGACAATGAAGGGACAATGTCGATGGCAGGAAGGCTCGGGGCTTCGGATGGAGGGGGGGAAAGAAGCGAAGCGAAGCAAAGCAAAGCATAATAAGACTTTGATGGCCCAGGATAGCCTGATCCAGTGGTGGGATCCAAAAATTTTAGTAACAGGTTCCCATGGTGGTGGGATTCAAACAGTGGCGTAGCGCCAGTGGGGCTGGGCGGGGCACGATGGGGGTGTGGCCGGGCATTCCCGGGGTGGGGCATTGCTGGGTGGGGCTGTGGCAAGGACACAGCCACTGTGCCGCTCCTTGGGCGGGAAACGAATGCACGCAGGCGTAGGCTGCCACGCACGCCGGTGCACCTCCTGCTAGACTGCTTCCAGTTCTGCGTGCTACTGCTGAGAGGAGGGGCGTAACGAAGGCAAAAATCACGGGGCAAAATCACCAATTAGTAACCCCCTCTCGGCACACACAAATAATGAGTCACCTACTCTCGGGAACCTGCTGGATCCCACCTCTGGCCTGATCTCGTCAGACCTTGGGAACTATGCAGGGTCAACCCTGGTTAGAAACTTGGATGGGGCCACCTAGAAAGTCCAGGGTTGCTAAAAAAAGAAGCAGGCAATGGCTAGCCACCTCTGTTCCTCTCTTGCCCTGACCTGGAAGGCCCAGGTCATATCTCACAAACGACCTGGAAGACCTTGTCATATCTCACAAACAAAGGATGGTCAGCTCTGGTTAGTACTTAGGTGGGAGACCACCAAGAAAGTCCAGGATTGGTATGCAGAGGCAAGCACTGGGAAATCGCCTCTGTCCATCTCTTGCTCTGACCTGCATTCTACGATTCTATGACTGCAGCAAGAATCTTGTACACACAAAAATGGACAGATAATAAATTGGTTCTGGTGGGTTTTAAGAACATAAGAACATAAGAACAAGCCAGCTGGATCAGACCAGAGTCCATCTAGTCCAGCTCTCTGCTACTCGCAGTGGCCCACCAGGTGCCTTTGGGAGCTCACATGCAGGAAGTGAAAGCAATGGCCTTCTGCGGCTGCTGCTGCTCCTGAGCACCTGGTCTGCTAAGGCATTTGCAACCTGAGATCAAGGAGGATCAAGATTGGGAGCCATAGATCGACTTCTCCTCCATAAATCTGTCCAAGTCCCTTTTAAAGCTATCCAGGTTAGTGGCCATCACCACCTCCTGTGGCAGCATATTCCAAACACCAATAACACGTTGTGTGAAGAAGTGTTTCCTTTTATTAGTCCTAATTCCCACTCCCAGCATTTTCAGTGGATGCCCCCTGCTTCTAGTATTGTGAGAAAGAGAGAAAAATTTCTCTCTGTCGACATTTTCTACCCCGTGCATCATTTTATAGACTTCAATTATATCCCCCCTCAGACGTCTCCTCTCCAAACGAAAGCGTCCCAAACGCTGCAGCCTCTCCTCATAAGGAAGGTGCTCTAGTCCCTCAATCATCCTTGTTGCCCTTCTCTGCACTTTTTCTATCTCTTCAATATCCTTTTTGAGATGTGGCGACCAGAACTGAACACAGGACTCCAAGTGCGGTCGCACCATGGCTTTATATAAGGGCATGACAATCTTTGCAGTTTTATTCTCAATTCCTTTCCTAATTATCCCCAGCATCGAGTTTGCCTTTTTCACAGCTGCCATGCATTGAGTTGACATTCCCATAAAACTATCAACTAAGACGCCCAGATCCCTTTCCTGGTCTGTGACTGATAGCACTGACCCCTGTAGCGTGTATGTGAAGTTTGGAGGATCTGTGGTCTGGTGGATCTTGTTCCTAACGTTTCGCCTGCAACTGTGGCTGGCACTGTTACACAGTGTGTAATAGACTTCCCTCTGTGGGACACCTCTGAAGATGCCAGCCACAGATGCAGGCGAAATGTTAGGAACAAGATCCACCAGACCACGGCCACACAGCCTGGAAAACCCAGCAGAACCAGTTGAATCCGGCTGTGAAAGCCTTAGATAATGAATGAGCAACAAAAGATGACTGAATTCTGAAAGTTACAGAATATTCAGAAATGTGAGGCTGACGGCATTACTGAGAGACAATAGTTTGGACAAGATCTTTAGAAAACTGGAAACCTTTTACGGAAGACCTTTTGAAAACCTATTCGAATAGCAAAGTAGTGGCAAGGCTTGAACTTGAAAGAAAACAGTAGATTGTAACTATTTGAATACATTTAAGGAATAACTACTGAACTAATGTTTTAATTATATATGTATGAACCTAGAAGTCACTTTTAATCAAAGATGAGATTGTTGGAAGTCAATATATGATGTGGAGATTGCGGTTTTCTAAAAATATTTTATGTTGTGTTTGTTTATGTGTGAGAAAAATATTATTTTATGTGCGAGGAAAAAATATTAACACAGTGGTGGCAGTGAGTGCCAAAGCAATGTTTTTTTAAAAAATCTGCACGGCCAATTAAACCTGCAATAGCCAATCAGAAACCTTGTTGAGCAAAAGCCGGACGCGATGTTTTGTGCCCTGTTTTAAATGGTTTTAACGTGAGATTTAGAGCCCTGATTTTATTATATGGTATGTATTTATTGAAGGTGCTCTTCTTGTTATTTTAGATTACATTAGTTTTTGTACACTGCCCAGAGCCCTCCAAGGGTGGGCGGTCGAACAAACAAAAAGTCGAATGAATGAACGAACAAACAAACAAACAAGCAAGTGAGCAAGCAAGCGAGTGAGCGAGCAAGCAAGCAAGCAGGCAGGCAAGCAAACAAACAAAAGCCCTATCTCAGCGATGGTGAACCTTTTCGAGACCGAGTGCCCAAATTGCAACCCAAATCCCACTTATTTATCACAAAGTGCCAACACGGCAATTTAACCTGAATGCTGAGGTTTTCGTTTAGAAAAAAATGGTTGACTCCGAGGCGTGTGTTACTCGGGAATAAGCTTGGTGGTAGTCAGTGGCTTTGCTTTGAAGCAACCGTGCAACTCTTCCAATGGGTGAATCACAACCCTAGGAGGGTTTACTCAGAAGCAAGCCCCATTGCCAGCAACCGAGCTTACTCCCAGATAAAGGATCATGCTTTAGTTCTTTGCATGAAAATCAGTGGGGTTTAACAAGGTTTAACAAGGTTACCTACACTGCTTCCCCAAAATTAGGTCTTAGGTTTCATGCTAATAATCGAGCCCAGTGGCCCAGGCCAGCCTAGATGTGTATGTGTAGGGGGGGGCACTCTGTTTGCACGTGCCCACAGAGAGGGCTCTGAGTGCCACTTCTGGCACCCGTGCCATAGGTTCGCCACCACTGCCCTATCTGGTCCCTCCTTCTTAAAAATAGAGACGTATCTAGTGAAAATGTAGCCTGAAGCAAAATCTGAGTTTTCCGCCCCCCCCCCCCAGTATGGGCGGCTGCCCTCTCCCACCACAACCAAACAACGTTGGGTTTTTTTTTACCAGGTCATCTCAAAGTCACTGTCACATTATAGAATGTATATGGATCTGGGAGGAAGGAGATGGGGTTTGAGGGGTGATTTTACGCCCCCCATGTGACTAAATGGCCCCAGCCCTGGGACATTTAACCCCATATGTCCCCCTGGGTTGCCTGGCCCCTGGTTGACACGAAAGGGGGTGGAAGGTACCATGATTCCCCTGAACACTCTGCTGGGGACCCTTGGATTAACACTGAACATGATGGACTGATGGTGTGATTCAATATTCACACCCTATATAATTCCCCTCTTATTTTTTGTGGACTTCAACCCCTCCAAAAGTTATGCAGGAACAACTGGTGATCTCCAGTCCTTCACTCAAGACCTCCCAGTTCACACTGGGGTGAATGGGTGTCATCATCCATACTAGGGTGTTGTGGGTTTCCCGTGCTGTATGGCTATGGTCCAGTAGCATTTTCTCCTGACGTTTTGTTTCAGAGAAACGGCCAGCCGTAGATGCAGGTGAAACGTCAGGAAAAAATGCTACTGGAACACGGCCATACAACCCGGGAAAACCCACAACACCCGAGTGATTCCAGCCGCGAAAGTCTTCGACACTACATCATCTGTGCTGTTGCGCAAAGCTCTGAGCGTGGGCATCTGTGAGATCATCAGGCACATGCCGGCAGAAGTCATTGTGTGTGGTTCTGTGAAGGCTTTTAATAGTTTGACAGGAGACTAAATATAGTGCCCGAGTTGTGCAGGAGGAAGCGCGCTTGTGTGACGGCTGCCTGTCGTTTCTACGGCATCAATTCCAGCTTAGCGGAAGGAAGGAAAAGCCCTCAAAGAGACAAACTCAAACAGCCAATTTTCTCAACAGCTGCTCCTTGAATGAGGTCAGATGTAGCTGGGGGAGGGGAATCACACGAAATCATTTCCCGTTTTTCTGGATTAAGTGGCCCAGAATCACTTCTAGACTCTGGTTTCAGACAATCTTTAATATGGATTAAATGCTCCAATTATTAACATTTTATCCTTCTTCTAAGGAGCTCCCTTCATTTTATCCTCAAAGCAATCCAGCAAGATCACCGCAGAGAGGGACGCATCTTGCTGGGATACGCCTCTGAAGATGCCAACCACAGATGCGGGTGAAACATTAGGAGCTAAAACTGCCAATGCAGAGTAGAGTGGTACAATTACTTCCCTCGATCTAGACCAGGGGTCCCCAAACTACGGCCCGGGGGCCAAATGTGGCCCCCTGAAGGCATTTATCCGGCCCGCCAGGCATGGCGGCGATGGCTCCATTCATGTGCAGTGGGGGCTCGAGGGAGAGGAGGAACCGGCCCCAACGGCTGTTGATTGCAGTTACATGATGGCACCCCCAAATCTCCATGCATTTTCTGACCCAGAGTTGGAAACCTTACATGAGGCAACGCCTGCTCCGCCCTTCCCACTTGGCTACTCCATGTGTTGCTCTCAGGCTTTCTGTTCCGCCTCACTCCCATTGGCATCAGCCAGGCTGGCGAATCGCTCGCTGGCTGCTAGGGAGGAAAGAACCCAGGAAGATACCTGATCCTGGGTTAGATGGAATGCTTCATTGGGAAAGTTCTGCTTTTTTTTTTTTTACAGGGGAAGGTATGCCACAGCCTCCCCAACAATATTTGGAGCCCACCCTTTACTTGACATACTTTGGTCATTGTTCTAAAAATAGACTATGACAGAAAGGCTGAAAGGTGAAATCAAACATTTTACAATCATTTGTGCATAGGAATTTGTTCATAGTTTTTTTTAGTCCGGCCCTCCAACAGTCTGAGGGACAGTGAACTGGCCCCCTGTTTAAAAAGTTTGGGGACCTCTGATCTAGACACTATCAATAAGAGTATAGCATCTAGATAAGTGGTTCTCAACCTGTGGGTCGGGACCCCTTTGGGGGTCCAACGACCCTTTCACAGGGGTCGCCTAAGACTCTCTGCATCAGTGTTCTCCATCTGTAAAATGGATAAATGTTAGGGTTGGGGGCAGTGGTGGGATCCAAAAATTTTAGGTTCCCATGGTGGTGGGATTCAAACAGTGGCGTAGCGCCAATGGGGCTGGGCGGGGCACGACGGGGCGTGGCCGGGCATTCCGGGGGTGGGGCATTAATAATTTCTCTCTTACTGTAAAAAACTCTTACTGTAAAAAAAGTTCCTAATTTCCAGCTGGTATCTTTCTGTCCATAATTTAAACTCATTCTAGCAAGTCCTATCGTCTACTGCCAACAGAAACAACTACTTCTCCTCTAATTGACTGCCTGTCAAATTCTTAATACTTTCAAATACTTAATTTTGTTTCTAGAAATCAAAAGAAGGAGACTTTCCTTAAACAAGGAACTTTACCATATTTCTAAAACATGTTTTTAAAACAGCCCAACAGGGAGAATGATCCCGTTTTCTACCTTCGCTAACCAGCCACACAGGAGACAACAGGACTTTATGATTTTTGGACCTAATGGAATTTCTAACGGAAAAGCAGACCCAATTAGTAACCCCCTCTCGGCACACACAAATAATTAGTAACCCCCTCTCGGGAACTGGTGAGAACCTGCTGGATCCCACCTCTGGTTGGGGATTACCACAACATGAGGAACTGTATTAAAGGGTTGTGGCATTAGGAAGGTTGAGAACCACTGATCTAGACCGAGGGAAGTAATTGTACCACTCTACTCTGCATTGGTCAGACCTCATCTGGAATACTGTGTTCAGTTCTGGGCACCGCAATTTAAGAAGGATATTGACAAGCTGGAACGGGTCCAGAGGAGGGCATTCAAAATGGTAAAAGGCCTGGAATCCATCCCCCACAAGAAGAGATTTAGGGAGCTGGAGATGTTTAGTCTGGAGAAGAGATGGTTAAGGGGGGACACGATAGCCATGTTTAAATATTTGAAGGGATGCCATGTTGAAGAGGAAGCAAGCTTGTTTTCTGCTGCCTCAGAGACAAGGGCACGGAGTAATGGATTCAAGCTGCAGGAAAAGAGATTCCACCTAATCATTAGGAAGAACTTTCTGACTTTCAGGGCTGTTCGACAGTGGAATTCACTGCCTCCCAGAGTGGTGGAGTCTCCCTCTTTGGAGGTTTTTGATGAACGTATGTCAGGAGTGCTTTGATTGTGTCTTCTTGCGTGGCTGGGGGTTGGACTTGATGGCACTTGGGATCTCTTCCAACTCTATGATTCTTCCAGAACATGGCCACACAGTCCAAAAAACCCATAAGAGCTGGGTGGAACTTGCTGTGCAAAGGTGTGGTTAACTGCATTGTACTGCAGGTACTCAACCACACCTTTGCATAGCAAGTTCCACCCAAACACTTACTGATTGGTTCCCCACCCTGGGAAATGGACAATATACCCCACTAAACTTTCCTTTCTCACTAGACCAGGGGTAGGGAACCTGCGGCTCTCCAGATGTTCAGGAACTACAATTCCCATCAGCCTCTGTCAGCATGGCCAATTGGGAATTGTAGTTCCTGAACATCTGGAGAGCCGCAGGTTCCCTACCCCTGCACTAGACACAGTGTGAAACAGACTTCTCTCTGTGGTACACCTCTGAAAATGCCTGCCACAGATGCAGGCAAAACGTTAGGAATAAGTATTGTCAAAGGCTTTCACGGCCAGAATCACTGGGGTGCTGTGTGGTTTCCGGGCTGTATGGCTGTGTTCTAGCAGCATTCTCTCCTGGCATTTCGCCTGCATCTGTGGCTGGCATCTTCATTGTTACTCCCAGGCTACAGACTTCTTTGTGACTCACATACCAGGCTACTCTATTCAGAGGGCCTCACCTTTTGACCTCACATACTCCACTTGCTTTCCATTCCTACTATCAGATCGTCTGAAGATGCCAGCCACAGATGCAGGCGAAACGTCAGGAGAGAATGCTGCTAGAAGACGGCCATACAGCCCGGAAACCACACAGCACCCCAGTTAGGAATAAGATCCATCAGACCACGGCCACGCAGCCCGGAAAAGTCACCACAACCAGTTGAATCCAGCCGTGAAAGCCTTCGACAATACATTGATGCTTCAATGTTTCATGCCTCATGCTGTGATTCTCCATAGCTTGTGTAACCAAAGCTTCCAAGATTTAACCCCCCCCCCCAATAAAAAAAAATATCCAAGAAATGAAGGAAATAATCAGATGAGAAGGAACTGAGTTAGCGCAATAGAAAATGGTGCTGAGGAAGACATCTGGAGATGGCCATAGACATGGAACATGTATTAAACGGATCACACAGCCCTAAAAATGTTTTGAATACATTTCAGGCTAAATAATCGTTATAAAGAACATGCAAATTCAATGCTTTGTGGCTGCAAATAAAACCTGTTTAGATGGTTTTAGGGTTAAAAACATGTGGAGCTCAAAAGAGGAAATGTTTTATTTCTTGCCTTAAAATGTTTTATTTTGGTTGTGCGGAAAGGGCCAATGGCACTTCTTGATGGCTGTCCCGTTACCCAACCTCACCACCCTCCCAGCGGGCAAAATGAACTACTCTTCCCATTTCAGCCACTATAGTCCACAACTCAGTGTGCCAGCAATCCAAGATTCCTCTTTCAGGAGAAAGAAAAAAAAAACTAATCAAAAAAACCAACCAAATAAACAGCACCCCCCCCCCCCCAACTTCCTAACCTTTATGTTCTGGCAGGACCTTCCTTCCTGGTCCTACGAAAGGAAATGAATCCTATTTCCTGCCCATAATCCAGGACTGGAGCGTACTTAAGACCCGTCTGTACTTAGACTTCCAGAAGCAATCGTTGAAATAAAGGAAACCAGATCAAAATCTTCCGGAGCCTTGTTAGAACATGAAGTCCAGCAGATCCGGTTTAAGAGACGGCAGGCAATCTGTATTTATGCCAGCCCGTGTCTTCTGCGGTGTCAAACCACCGAACACATTTCCCACGGAGCTCTGTTGGGGGCAGCAAAGGACAACAGACCAGTGGAGCGGTTCACACTGACTCGGTTCAAAATTACAACCCAAGCTTGTCACTGTAAATAATTTGGAAAAAAAATATGAATGGATGCAGCCATTTTGATGAAGGAAGAGGATTAAAACGTGACGGAAGAAAAGGAAGAGTTTGGATTTATATCCCCCCTTTCTCTCCTGCAGGAGACTCAAAGGGGCTGACAATCTCCTCGCCCTTCCCCCCTCACAACAAACACCCTGTGAGGTGGGTGGGGCTGAGAGAGCTCCGAGAAGCTGTGACTAGCCCAAGGTCACCCAGCTGGCGTGTGTGGGAGTGCACAGGCCAATCTGAATTCCCCAGAGAAGCCTCCACAGCTCAGGCGGCAGAGCGGAGAATCAAACCCGGTTCCTCCAGATTAGATACACGAGCGCTTAACCTCCTACGCCACGGCTGCATGATCTAAACACGTTTACTTATTTTCTTAGTCAAATGTCGTGTTTCGTGTGTTGGGTTTGGCAACTCCTGGCGGTGCCTGGAGATCTTTTGGAACCATAAATGATCTCCCTACGACAGAGACCGGTTCCCTCTAGAGAAATGGCTGCTTTGCAGAGTGGACTCTTTGATGCTGTGCCCTGCTGAGATTCTTTCCCGTGCAGAATTTGTCCTCTGCAGGCGTCACCCCTAAATCTCCAGCCATTTACCCACTGACTGGCAAGCCCTCTCTAGCGTTTCTCCTCTCAGTTTTGTTAAAGCGACGGATCAGAGAGCTCTGAACTGGAGGGCTCAAGTTAGGCTGACCTTGAGAGCCAGCGTGGTGTAGTGATTAAGAGCAGGTGGATTCTAATCTGGAGAACCGGGTTTGATTCCCCACTCTTCCACCTGAGTGGCGGAGGCTTATCTGGTGAACCAGAGGTGTTTCCACCCTCCTGCGTTCCTGCTGGGTGACCTTGGGCCAGTCATAGTTCTCTCAGAACTCTCTCAGCCCCACCTGCCTCACAGGGTGTCTGTTGTCGGGAGAGGAAGGGAAAGGAGTTTGTAAGCCACCTTGAGTCTCCTTACAGGAGAGAAAGGGGGGATATAAATCCGAACTCCCCCTCCTCCTCCTCCTCCTCTTCCTCCTCCTCCTTGTCAAGTCTCAGAAGTTAAGCATGGTTGGCTCTGGTTAGTACTTGGATGGGAGCTGGGACTAAGGAAATGCTCAGGGTTGCTATGGCTGATAAAGTTGAAATGACAAAACCACACCTGTTAATCTAGGCTGACCTGGACACCCAGGCTTCAGCCCTGATTCCCCATCAGATCTCAAAAGCTCAGCTGGGTTGGCCCTGTGAGTATTTGGATGGGAGCCCACCAAGGAAATCCAGGGTTGCAACACACAGGAAGGCAACGGCAAACCATCTCGATTAGTCTTTTTCCTTGAAAACCCTACTGGGTTGCCATAAGTCAGCTACAACTTGATGGCGCTTTACAAACAAACGCGCATTTGATATTTTCATCTGGGTCACTTAAATCGCAAGGCGACGATGAACATTTTTTTATCTGCCTCTTCTCCATCTAGGGAAACTTGTGATACTTATCGGCATGAAATTATCTGCATGAAGTTTCTTCATGGACTTTGGGGCTCTGAATTACGAACTTGGGAAGATGTGGATCTCCCACATATGTACAAGAGGAATAGTCAGTTTTTACACTCTGGCTTTCTCGACCAAAAGAAGTCTCAGAGAGGTTTACAGTTGCCTTCCCTTCTCCTCCCCACAATAGATACCTTGTGAGGTAGGGCTGAGAGAGTTCAGAGAGAACTGTGACTACTAGCCCAAGGTCACCCAGCAGAGTTCATATGGAGAGGTGGGGAAACAAAACTGGTTCTGCAGATTAGAGTCCATTGCTCTTAACCAGGGGTCTTCAAACTATGGCCCTCCAGATGTTCATGGACTACAGTTCCCATCAGCCCCTGCCAGCATGGCCAAGTGGTAGGACTCATGGGAATTGTAGTCTATGAACATCTGGAGGGCCATAGTTTGAAGACCCCTGCTCTTAACCACTGTACCTCACTGGCTCTCTTTTAAGATCTGATTAAATCTTAGCTTCCAAGATCTGATGAAATCAAGCTGGGTTATCCACATATATGCCAACTCACGGCGACCCGATGGGGTTCTAAAGTTGACTTGAAGAAGAAGAAGAGTTTGGATTTATATCCCCCCTTTCTCTCCTGTAAGGACACTCAAAGGGACTTACAATCTCCTTGCCCTTCCCCCCTCACAACAAACACCCTGTGAGGTAGGTGGGGCTGAGAGAGCTCCGAGAAGCTGTGACTAGCCCAAGGTCACCCAGCTGGCGTGTGTGGGAGTGCACAGGCTAATCTGAATTCCCCAGATAAGGCTCCACAGCTCAAGTGGCAGAGCGGGGGAATCAAACCTGGTTCTCCAGATTAGAGTGCATCTGCTCTTAACCACTACGCCACTGCTGCCGTATGCCACTTACAGAGATGCTTTGCTATCGCCTGCCTCCGGACTTCCATGATGGTCTCCCATCCAAGTACTAACCAAGGCCAACCCTGCTTAGCTTCTGAGATCTGACAAGATCAGGCCAGGTTGGGTCATCCAGGTCAGGGTAATCATATTTATTAAGACATTCAAAGGGATTTACCCCCTTGTGAGAGTGTGTTTAGAACTGCAGGCTGGACTTCATGCAAATGTTTGGTAGAATATTGCTCATGGAACGCTGGATGTTCACAGGCAATATTGTGTCGCGCCAGATGCCATTTGGAAACCCCAGTTTTAATTCCACTCACAGCTAGCGGCAGAAAAGGAACACCTGAGCCAGACAAAAGCATCCTCCCGCGTTAGCAAATGCAGCAGGTCATGGTGCGTTCTACAAAATGAAACAGACGAGGGACAGGAGGTGTAGGCACAGACTTCTTTGTGCGTAGATTTGCCCGTCTCTGTCTCTTTGTCACACCAACACACACACACACACACACACACACGTGCCCGCGCGCACACACACACACACACACACACACATTCCAGCAAAAGTTTTCCCCAGGAGTATGTGGGCTTGCATCTTCCAGGGCCAAGACCATTGGGCCGTCTTTGAAGATGCCAGCCACAGATGCAGGCGAAACGTCAGGAGAAAATGCTACTGAAACACGGCCATACAACCCGGAAAACCCACAACACCCTAGCAGCCCTATGTATCACCCAAGCCAGCTCTGAGAAACACTCAGTGGCAAAACCACAAGGAAAACCCAGCCCTTGCTGTATCCTTTCTGCCGTGGCTCCAAAACAAGAGGTACGAATCTCAGGCGCTAAGTTTTTACGGATGATGTGATTAAAATATTCACGCCCCGCCGTTCCTCTTGACTCAAGGCAGAAGTATAATACTGCAAGTCCAAATACTCTAACAACACCGATTCAGGTAAAAATTCTGCACTGCAGGGTCTGAAATTCAGCACTGAACATTATTAATGCACCCGAACTGGACTTAATCTTTCCATCTCTCCGAAGGCATCTCATTTCCATAACATGAGCAAAAGAGATAAGGGGAAGACAACTGCATTTTCTCTTCCTCTTGGGCTTTTAAATGAATACACAGTCACAGTTACAATAAGGAGAAGCAGTTGGAGCAGATCACAGGGTCAGAATTGCCTTGTGGGTTCAAACCGACGTTCCCAGATGCCCCTGGGAATCTTTCAAGCAGGGCAGGAAAGTAGTAGCTAAACCTTGCGGTTGGAGCCATCCGCTGGCTATTAACTGTACATTAAGAACATAAGAACATAAGAACAAGCCTGCTGGATCAGACCAGAGTCCATCTAGTCCAGTGGTGGCGAACCTTTGACACTCCAGATGTTATGGACTACAATTCCCATCAGCCCCTGCCAATTGGCCAACCTGCGAGGGGCTGATGGGAATTGTAGTCCATAACATCTGGAGTGACAAAGGTTCGCCACCACGGATCTAGTCCAACTCTCTGCTACTCGCAGTGGCCCACCAGGTGCCTTTGGGAGCTCACATGCAGGAGGTAAAAGCAATGGCCTTCTGCTGCTGCTGCTCCTGAGCACCTGGTCTGTTAAGGCATCGGTAAATTCCCATCAAGCAGGATCTAAGATTGAGAAATATAGATTGACTTCTTTTCCTCCATAAATTCAAGTTCCAAAGCCCGCTTTTAAAAAGCTATCCGAGGTGAGTGGCCATCACCACCTCCTGTGGCAGCATATTCCAAACACCAATCACACGTCGCAAGAAGAAGAGTTTCCTTTTATTAGTCCTAATTCTTCCCCCCAGCATTTTCAATGAATGCCC
Source organism: Sphaerodactylus townsendi (assembly GCF_021028975.2). Lineage (NCBI taxonomy): Eukaryota > Metazoa > Chordata > Lepidosauria > Squamata > Sphaerodactylidae > Sphaerodactylus > Sphaerodactylus townsendi. The sequence continues at coordinate 63,015,075 of NC_059433.1, forward strand.
CCTGGTTCTAGTATTATGGGCAGATTCTATCCCTAGATACTTTTACTATTTCAAAAAGGCTATTGATGAACTTCTCCTCCTTTAGTTCATCCAAGTTTATGTCAAGGTCATTGTCAGCTTCTGAGGTCGAATCCCCACTACCGTCTTAGCCAGGTTTCAGAACACAAACTGACCAGGTTTGAGGTCGTTTGTGTTCTGAAACCTGGCTAAGACGGTAGTGGAGATTTGACCGGGGAGGTCGTCCCTCAAACCTGGTTAGTTTGTGTTCTGAAACCTGACTAAGATGGTAGTGGGGGGATTCGACCTGAGTATCTCAGAACTGTGTGGGAATGAATTCCAGAAGTTAGCTGTGCTCAGCAAGGAGAAGAGACCTCTTTGGCCTGTTTTGAATCTGCTGTCGGTCAGTTTGATTGGATGTCTATGAATTTGAGTGCGCTAAAACCAGATGGTGGCACAATCAAGAAGAGAATTTGTTTCCTAAAGTCCAGTGGCACCTTTTAGTCCAGTGGCGAGCCAGCATGGTGCGTGTAGTGGTTAAGAGTTGTGGACTCTAATCTAGAAATCCAGGTTTGATTTTCTGCTCCTCCACATGAACAGTAGACGCTTATCTGGTGAACTGGATTTGTTTCCCCACTGCTACATACGAAGCTTGCTGGGTGACCCTGGGCTAGTCACAGTTCTCTCTGAACTCTCTCAGCCCCACCTCCTGCAGCAGTGGCGTAGGAGGGTAAGAGCGTAGGAGCAGCAGTGGCGTAGGAGGTTAAGAGCTCGTGTATCTAATCTGGAGGAACCGGGTTTGATTCCCAGCTCTGCCGCTTGAGTTGTGGAGGCTTATCTGGGGAATTCAGATTAGCCTGTACACTCCCACACACGCCAGCTGGGTGACCTTTTAAGCTAGTCGTAGTTCTTTTCGGAGGTTTCCTTCAGCCCTGTTCCTCATTCTGCGTGAGGGGGGAAGGGCAAGGAGATTGTCAGCCCCTTTGAGTCTTCTGCAGGAGAGAAAGGGGGGATATAAATCCAAACTCTTCTTCTTCTTCTTCTCCTTGCAAGGTGTCTGCTGTAAGGAGAGGCAGGGAAAGGAGTTTGTAAACCACCTTGAGTCTCCTAACAGGAGAGAAAGATGGGATATAAATCCAAACTCCTCCTGTTTTTTTTTCTTCCTCTTCCTCTTCCTCCTCTTCCTCTTCAAGACCAACGTGCACACGAAAGCTTACACACAAAATTTGGACTAGCAGGTCCACTCACCTGAAACGAAAGAATGGAGAGGATTCAATTCAGATTTTGAATCATTTGTTTAATTACATTGTATTTAGTTAGTTTCCAAATGCGCCGTAACGATCCCTTGCTTTTTAAGGGAAAAAGCTTTATTTAAGGATAGCTGAGCGGCCACGCATATTGTACGTGGCTTCATGCAGATGGGGGCTCTACTTTGGTGGGGAAGCCACATAGCGGCTGGCTGTCTACTTGTCTCTGTTGCCTTCATGAATCACTCTCCGTTCCAGCCATTCAATTCGCTCTCCAGACTCAGTTCTTCCATTTATTTATAAATAGCTCAAGCTTGAGAAACCAATATTTTACAAGAAGCTGATTGATCGCCATGTATTTACCAAGTGTCACTTAAAATAACTCATGGAAAATAGGTGTTGTGTGTTTTCATAAAGCCGTTGGAATGGCTTACCGATGATGGCTGGGATATAAGACACAAATGACAGACGTTTAATGGGGGGGGGGGAAACAGCTTTAAATCTGTTAACCTTTCTTTTATTTTATTGCCTCCTGCTTTCGAGAGGGAAAAATTAATATGAAGTACTGAAATGAGATGTTTTGTTTTCTCTTCGGGAGGCATTATTACAGAGAGAGAGAGAGAGAGAGAAAGAGAGAGAGAGAGAGAGAGAGAGAGAGAGAGAGAGAGAGAGACGGCTGGCCTGTGAAAACCAGGAACAATTCTGCCACACACGTCTGTGAACACAGTTAAGAAGAAGAAGAAGAAGAAGAAGAAGAAGAAGAAGAAGAAGAGTTTGAATTTATATCCCCCCTTTCCCTCCTGTAGGAGACTCAAAGGGGCTTACAATCTCCTTGCCCTTCCCCCCTCACAACAAACACCCTGTGAGGTGGGTGGGGCTGAGAGAGCTCCGAGAAGCTGTGACTAGCCCAAGGTCACCCAGCTGGCGTGTGTGGGAGTGTACAGGCTAATCTGAATCCCCCAGATAAGCCTCCACAACTCAAGCGGCAGAGCTGGGAATCAAACCTGGTTCCTCCAGATACACGAGCTCTTAACCTCCTACGCCACTGCTGCTCCTCAAGTAACACGCCCTGTAGGGGGCTTTTTGGGTGAGGTGGGGGGATATTGCTGTAGAGAGAGCCTAATAAAAGGGAAGTGGCTGGAACTTGGCCCAGAGTTTAAAAATACAGAAGAAGAAGAGTTTGGATTTATACCCCACCTTTCTCTCCTGTAAGAAGACTCAAGGTGGCTTACAAGCTCCTTCCCCTTCCTCTCCCCACAACAGACTCCTTGTGAGGCAGGTGGGGCTGAGAGAGTTCTGGGAGAACTGTGACTAGCCCAGGGTCACCCAGCAGGAATTTCTCGTAACTGCTGCTTAAGTTTTTAATGGGTTTAAGTTATATTTTTGTATTGATTTGCTGTCTTAGAGAACAGCCATGTTGTTAGCCGCCTCAAGCCCTTGGGGGGTGAGGCGGCCTATAAATCCAATCAATCAATCAATCGATGGATGGATGGATGGATGGATGGATGGATGGATGGATGGATGGATGGATGGATGGATGGATGGATGGATGGATGGATGGATGGATGTAGGAAATGGGAAACACATCTGGTTCACCAGATAAGCCTCTGCCACTCAGGTGGAGGAGTGGGGAATCAAACCCAGTTCTCCAGATTAGAATCTATCTGCTCTTAACCACTACCCCTGCTCTTAACTACTTCACCATCATCTTATAAATTATATTGTGACTCCTTGATCGATACGCATCGCCGCATGGATGCCAGCGCAGGGCAAGTTCTGAAGCAGGTTCACACGTTCAGCTTATAGTCCTCGGTCAGAACCAAAGCGAGCTTGATCCAGTGAGATCAAACATGTGCAAAAGGCCTTACAGAGTCAACAACTTTGCGGTTTGCTTAACTGGCTGAGAAAGATATATAACATTGCAGTCCTCCGATAAAATAAAAAGCAGGCTGAGATTTAATTCCCTAAACCGTCTATTGTTTTCTGTTTCAGGAAGGCGTTTGGGTTAGTGTGTTGTGTCAGAACAAAATTAGGGTCCAATAGCCTTACGTACCAGTTAGCAGTGGTGGCGAACCTTTGGCACTCCAGATGTTATGGACTACAATTCCCATCCATAACATAGTCCATAGTCCATAACATCTGGAGTGCCAAAGGTTCGCCACCACGGAGTTAAGGTCTAACATCTGTCTCTGGGGAACCTACCGTATGTTAATCCCAGCAAGAGAGATTGCGGGAGCCCATGCCAAAATAATTGGTCAGCACTGCAATGCCAGCCTGTGGGTGGGGGGGTGGGTCCATGGGGTGCGGGGAGGCGGGGCGCGGGGATAAATGGCCCATGCGGAAAGGGCCAAAGCAAAGCACCAAATCAGCCTATCTTCAGAATAAGGCCGGTTAGGGAAAAAGTGAAAAATTAATTGAATATCTGAACTCCATAGTGGAACTAACTTAGATATCAGTGTCAAATCAACAGTATTCAGGACAGGGAGCAGAAAGACGTGGTCTGGTGGATCATTTTTCTCAGATTATTCAGCCTGCAGATTCGGCTGGCATCTTCAGAGGTGTGTCACAGAGAAAAGTCTGTTTCACACTGTGTATCACTTTCACAGTGATACGCTTTCCCTTCTCACAGACACAGTGGCCCCTTCCGCACACGCAAAATAATGCATTTTCAAACCACTTTCACAACTGTTTGCAAGTGGATTTTGCCATTCCGCACAGCTTCAAAGAGCACTGAAAGCAGTTTGAAAGTGCATTATTCTGCATGTGCAGAATGAGCCAGTGTGAAACTGACTTTTCTCTGTGATACACCTCTGAAGATGCCAGCCACAGATGCAGGCGAAATGCTAGGAACAAAATCCACCAGACCACGGCCACACAGCCCGGAAAACCCACCAGAACCAATTGAATCCGGCCGTGAAAGCCTTCGACAATACACCAAATCAAGGTGTTTTTTTAAAAAATGAAATAAATAGAAATGGAGGAGTGTTTCTAAAGCAGGTAAAAGGGTGGCTATGACTGTATTCCAGGTTAAGTGAAGGAATGAGATGGAAAAGAAGTTAAGGTGACATTTAGAATTCAGAGACGCGCTGAAAACTTAATTTGCTCTTGCTTGAGGTGATGGTACCCAGGAAGGAGCTAAGGAAAACAGCTCTCTATTGTCAGTAGCGACCAGACAACTAGTTTCAAGATGGTGCTGTTACGTTACACTTCTCCTCCAGCAAGTGGAAGGGGTTAGGGAGCTCTCGAAAGAAATATTACCCAATGAAGTGCTAATAGCATTTGTTAAACACTGGGCGTAGGAGGGTAAGAGCTCATGTATCTAATCTGGAGGAACCGGGTTTGATTCCCAGCTCTGCCGCCTGAGCTGTGGAGACTTATCTGGGGAATTCAAATTAGCCTGTACCCTCCCACATACGCCAGCTGGGTGACCTTGGGCTAGTCACAGCTTTTTGGAGGTCTCTCAGCCCCACCTACCTCACAGGGTGTGCGTTGTGAGGGGGGGAAGGGCAAGGAGATTGTAAGCCCCTTTGAGTCTCCTACAGGAGAGAAAGGGGGGATATAAATCCAAACTCCTCCTCCTCCTCCTCCTCCTCCTCCTCCTCTTCTTCTTCTTCTTCTTCTTCTTCTTCTTCTTCTTCTTCTTCTTCTTCTTCTTCTTCTTCTTCTTCTTCTTCTTCTTCTTCTTCTTCTTCTTCTTCTTCACCCCCCAAAAAAAACAAAAAGAAAAGATGATAAATTTTGAGACTACTAGCTGAGGAGCCATTCGCATCGCATTTCTTCTATCAAGGCAGTTCCCAGAACTCATCTGGATTTCTTCTGGCGATGTGCCTGTTATCAGTAGATGTGGTTCTTCAGCAATTCAAAACAGGTTTGAGGTCCACCACCGGTCACGGGAGCGGTATCATAAAAGGTGCGTCACAGAGCTGGGGTAGACCAGCGTCCCATCGTGTAAGAGAACCAGCTATGGTTGCCAATTTCCACAGGAGGCCCAGTGGTCTCCTGAAATTAGAACTTCTCTCCCTTCAGTAGTGTTCACTTCCCTGGAGAATATGGCAGCTTCAAAGAACAGACTCTTGTTATACTGTAGATTCTGCTCTTTATATTTTGTTTGCAACCTGTAACAGAAGCATAAAATTATGCCTTGAAAAGTCTTCTGTTGACGTTTTACTTTACCAATGGTAGATAGCTCACCTTACAGCCCTAAGCCAGGATGAATTACTGCCACTTTATTCAGGAATGCCATCTCTTTAAGTGCGTATTTATGGCCAAAGTTTAAGTTTGTTTGACTATATATTATTTTCGTACCTTTGCAGCTACGATGTTTTGTATTAGATCTTAGGTGTCAAACTCGCGGCCCTCCAGATGTTATGGACTACAGTTCCCATCATCCCCTGCCAGCATGATGCTGGCAGGGGATGATGGCCCCCCCCCCCCACCCCCCCCCCCCCCCACCCCCCCCCCCCCCCACCCCCCCCCCCCCCCACCCCCCCCCCCCCCCACCCCCCCCCCCCCCCACCCCCCCCCCCCCCCACCCCCCCCCCCCCCCACCCCCCCCCCCCCCCACCCCCCCCCCCCCCCACCCCCCCCCCCCCCCACCCCCCCCCCCCCCCACCCCCCCCCCCCCCCACCCCCCCCCCCCCCCACCCCCCCCCCCCCCCACCCCCCCCCCCCCCCACCCCCCCCCCCCCCCACCCCCCCCCCCCCCCACCCCCCCCCCCCCCCACCCCCCCCCCCCCCCACCCCCCCCCCCCCCCACCCCCCCCCCCCCCCACCCCCCCCCCCCCCCACCCCCCCCCCCCCCCACCCCCCCCCCCCCCCACCCCCCCCCCCCCCCACCCCCCCCCCCCCCCACCCCCCCCCCCCCCCACCCCCCCCCCCCCCCACCCCCCCCCCCCCCCACCCCCCCCCCCCCCCACCCCCCCCCCCCCCCACCCCCCCCCCCCCCCACCCCCCCCCCCCCCCACCCCCCCCCCCCCCCACCCCCCCCCCCCCCCACCCCCCCCCCCCCCCACCCCCCCCCCCCCCCACCCCCCCCCCCCCCCACCCCCCCCCCCCCCCACCCCCCCCCCCCCCCACCCCCCCCCCCCCCCACCCCCCCCCCCCCCCACCCCCCCCCCCCCCCACCCCCCCCCCCCCCCACCCCCCCCCCCCCCCACCCCCCCCCCCCCCCACCCCCCCCCCCCCCCACCCCCCCCCCCCCCCACCCCCCCCCCCCCCCACCCCCCCCCCCCCCCACCCCCCCCCCCCCCCACCCCCCCCCCCCCCCACCCCCCCCCCCCCCCACCCCCCCCCCCCCCCACCCCCCCCCCCCCCCACCCCCCCCCCCCCCCACCCCCCCCCCCCCCCACCCCCCCCCCCCCCCACCCCCCCCCCCCCCCACCCCCCCCCCCCCCCACCCCCCCCCCCCCCCACCCCCCCCCCCCCCCACCCCCCCCCCCCCCCACCCCCCCCCCCCCCCACCCCCCCCCCCCCCCACCCCCCCCCCCCCCCACCCCCCCCCCCCCCCACCCCCCCCCCCCCCCACCCCCCCCCCCCCCCACCCCCCCCCCCCCCCACCCCCCCCCCCCCCCACCCCCCCCCCCCCCCACCCCCCCCCCCCCCCACCCCCCCCCCCCCCCACCCCCCCCCCCCCCCACCCCCCCCCCCCCCCACCCCCCCCCCCCCCCACCCCCCCCCCCCCCCACCCCCCCCCCCCCCCACCCCCCCCCCCCCCCACCCCCCCCCCCCCCCACCCCCCCCCCCCCCCACCCCCCCCCCCCCCCACCCCCCCCCCCCCCCACCCCCCCCCCCCCCCACCCCCCCCCCCCCCCACCCCCCCCCCCCCCCACCCCCCCCCCCCCCCACCCCCCCCCCCCCCCACCCCCCCCCCCCCCCACCCCCCCCCCCCCCCACCCCCCCCCCCCCCCACCCCCCCCCCCCCCCACCCCCCCCCCCCCCCACCCCCCCCCCCCCCCACCCCCCCCCCCCCCCACCCCCCCCCCCCCCCACCCCCCCCCCCCCCCACCCCCCCCCCCCCCCACCCCCCCCCCCCCCCACCCCCCCCCCCCCCCACCCCCCCCCCCCCCCACCCCCCCCCCCCCCCACCCCCCCCCCCCCCCACCCCCCCCCCCCCCCACCCCCCCCCCCCCCCACCCCCCCCCCCCCCCACCCCCCCCCCCCCCCACCCCCCCCCCCCCCCACCCCCCCCCCCCCCCACCCCCCCCCCCCCCCACCCCCCCCCCCCCCCACCCCCCCCCCCCCCCACCCCCCCCCCCCCCCACCCCCCCCCCCCCCCACCCCCCCCCCCCCCCACCCCCCCCCCCCCCCACCCCCCCCCCCCCCCACCCCCCCCCCCCCCCACCCCCCCCCCCCCCCACCCCCCCCCCCCCCCACCCCCCCCCCCCCCCACCCCCCCCCCCCCCCACCCCCCCCCCCCCCCACCCCCCCCCCCCCCCACCCCCCCCCCCCCCCACCCCCCCCCCCCCCCACCCCCCCCCCCCCCCACCCCCCCCCCCCCCCACCCCCCCCCCCCCCCACCCCCCCCCCCCCCCACCCCCCCCCCCCCCCACCCCCCCCCCCCCCCACCCCCCCCCCCCCCCACCCCCCCCCCCCCCCACCCCCCCCCCCCCCCACCCCCCCCCCCCCCCACCCCCCCCCCCCCCCACCCCCCCCCCCCCCCACCCCCCCCCCCCCCCACCCCCCCCCCCCCCCACCCCCCCCCCCCCCCACCCCCCCCCCCCCCCACCCCCCCCCCCCCCCACCCCCCCCCCCCCCCACCCCCCCCCCCCCCCACCCCCCCCCCCCCCCACCCCCCCCCCCCCCCACCCCCCCCCCCCCCCACCCCCCCCCCCCCCCACCCCCCCCCCCCCCCACCCCCCCCCCCCCCCACCCCCCCCCCCCCCCACCCCCCCCCCCCCCCACCCCCCCCCCCCCCCACCCCCCCCCCCCCCCACCCCCCCCCCCCCCCACCCCCCCCCCCCCCCACCCCCCCCCCCCCCCACCCCCCCCCCCCCCCACCCCCCCCCCCCCCCACCCCCCCCCCCCCCCACCCCCCCCCCCCCCCACCCCCCCCCCCCCCCACCCCCCCCCCCCCCCACCCCCCCCCCCCCCCACCCCCCCCCCCCCCCACCCCCCCCCCCCCCCACCCCCCCCCCCCCCCACCCCCCCCCCCCCCCACCCCCCCCCCCCCCCACCCCCCCCCCCCCCCACCCCCCCCCCCCCCCACCCCCCCCCCCCCCCACCCCCCCCCCCCCCCACCCCCCCCCCCCCCCACCCCCCCCCCCCCCCACCCCCCCCCCCCCCCACCCCCCCCCCCCCCCACCCCCCCCCCCCCCCACCCCCCCCCCCCCCCACCCCCCCCCCCCCCCACCCCCCCCCCCCCCCACCCCCCCCCCCCCCCACCCCCCCCCCCCCCCACCCCCCCCCCCCCCCACCCCCCCCCCCCCCCACCCCCCCCCCCCCCCACCCCCCCCCCCCCCCACCCCCCCCCCCCCCCACCCCCCCCCCCCCCCACCCCCCCCCCCCCCCACCCCCCCCCCCCCCCACCCCCCCCCCCCCCCACCCCCCCCCCCCCCCACCCCCCCCCCCCCCCACCCCCCCCCCCCCCCACCCCCCCCCCCCCCCACCCCCCCCCCCCCCCACCCCCCCCCCCCCCCACCCCCCCCCCCCCCCACCCCCCCCCCCCCCCACCCCCCCCCCCCCCCACCCCCCCCCCCCCCCACCCCCCCCCCCCCCCACCCCCCCCCCCCCCCACCCCCCCCCCCCCCCACCCCCCCCCCCCCCCACCCCCCCCCCCCCCCACCCCCCCCCCCCCCCACCCCCCCCCCCCCCCACCCCCCCCCCCCCCCACCCCCCCCCCCCCCCACCCCCCCCCCCCCCCACCCCCCCCCCCCCCCACCCCCCCCCCCCCCCACCCCCCCCCCCCCCCACCCCCCCCCCCCCCCACCCCCCCCCCCCCCCACCCCCCCCCCCCCCCACCCCCCCCCCCCCCCACCCCCCCCCCCCCCCACCCCCCCCCCCCCCCACCCCCCCCCCCCCCCACCCCCCCCCCCCCCCACCCCCCCCCCCCCCCACCCCCCCCCCCCCCCACCCCCCCCCCCCCCCACCCCCCCCCCCCCCCACCCCCCCCCCCCCCCACCCCCCCCCCCCCCCACCCCCCCCCCCCCCCACCCCCCCCCCCCCCCACCCCCCCCCCCCCCCACCCCCCCCCCCCCCCACCCCCCCCCCCCCCCACCCCCCCCCCCCCCCACCCCCCCCCCCCCCCACCCCCCCCCCCCCCCACCCCCCCCCCCCCCCACCCCCCCCCCCCCCCACCCCCCCCCCCCCCCACCCCCCCCCCCCCCCACCCCCCCCCCCCCCCACCCCCCCCCCCCCCCACCCCCCCCCCCCCCCACCCCCCCCCCCCCCCACCCCCCCCCCCCCCCACCCCCCCCCCCCCCCACCCCCCCCCCCCCCCACCCCCCCCCCCCCCCACCCCCCCCCCCCCCCACCCCCCCCCCCCCCCACCCCCCCCCCCCCCCACCCCCCCCCCCCCCCACCCCCCCCCCCCCCCACCCCCCCCCCCCCCCACCCCCCCCCCCCCCCACCCCCCCCCCCCCCCACCCCCCCCCCCCCCCACCCCCCCCCCCCCCCACCCCCCCCCCCCCCCACCCCCCCCCCCCCCCACCCCCCCCCCCCCCCACCCCCCCCCCCCCCCACCCCCCCCCCCCCCCACCCCCCCCCCCCCCCACCCCCCCCCCCCCCCACCCCCCCCCCCCCCCACCCCCCCCCCCCCCCACCCCCCCCCCCCCCCACCCCCCCCCCCCCCCACCCCCCCCCCCCCCCACCCCCCCCCCCCCCCACCCCCCCCCCCCCCCACCCCCCCCCCCCCCCACCCCCCCCCCCCCCCACCCCCCCCCCCCCCCACCCCCCCCCCCCCCCACCCCCCCCCCCCCCCACCCCCCCCCCCCCCCACCCCCCCCCCCCCCCACCCCCCCCCCCCCCCACCCCCCCCCCCCCCCACCCCCCCCCCCCCCCACCCCCCCCCCCCCCCACCCCCCCCCCCCCCCACCCCCCCCCCCCCCCACCCCCCCCCCCCCCCACCCCCCCCCCCCCCCACCCCCCCCCCCCCCCACCCCCCCCCCCCCCCACCCCCCCCCCCCCCCACCCCCCCCCCCCCCCACCCCCCCCCCCCCCCACCCCCCCCCCCCCCCACCCCCCCCCCCCCCCACCCCCCCCCCCCCCCACCCCCCCCCCCCCCCACCCCCCCCCCCCCCCACCCCCCCCCCCCCCCACCCCCCCCCCCCCCCACCCCCCCCCCCCCCCACCCCCCCCCCCCCCCACCCCCCCCCCCCCCCACCCCCCCCCCCCCCCACCCCCCCCCCCCCCCACCCCCCCCCCCCCCCACCCCCCCCCCCCCCCACCCCCCCCCCCCCCCACCCCCCCCCCCCCCCACCCCCCCCCCCCCCCACCCCCCCCCCCCCCCACCCCCCCCCCCCCCCACCCCCCCCCCCCCCCACCCCCCCCCCCCCCCACCCCCCCCCCCCCCCACCCCCCCCCCCCCCCACCCCCCCCCCCCCCCACCCCCCCCCCCCCCCACCCCCCCCCCCCCCCACCCCCCCCCCCCCCCACCCCCCCCCCCCCCCACCCCCCCCCCCCCCCACCCCCCCCCCCCCCCACCCCCCCCCCCCCCCACCCCCCCCCCCCCCCACCCCCCCCCCCCCCCACCCCCCCCCCCCCCCACCCCCCCCCCCCCCCACCCCCCCCCCCCCCCACCCCCCCCCCCCCCCACCCCCCCCCCCCCCCACCCCCCCCCCCCCCCACCCCCCCCCCCCCCCACCCCCCCCCCCCCCCACCCCCCCCCCCCCCCACCCCCCCCCCCCCCCACCCCCCCCCCCCCCCACCCCCCCCCCCCCCCACCCCCCCCCCCCCCCACCCCCCCCCCCCCCCACCCCCCCCCCCCCCCACCCCCCCCCCCCCCCACCCCCCCCCCCCCCCACCCCCCCCCCCCCCCACCCCCCCCCCCCCCCACCCCCCCCCCCCCCCACCCCCCCCCCCCCCCACCCCCCCCCCCCCCCACCCCCCCCCCCCCCCACCCCCCCCCCCCCCCACCCCCCCCCCCCCCCACCCCCCCCCCCCCCCACCCCCCCCCCCCCCCACCCCCCCCCCCCCCCACCCCCCCCCCCCCCCACCCCCCCCCCCCCCCACCCCCCCCCCCCCCCACCCCCCCCCCCCCCCACCCCCCCCCCCCCCCACCCCCCCCCCCCCCCACCCCCCCCCCCCCCCACCCCCCCCCCCCCCCACCCCCCCCCCCCCCCACCCCCCCCCCCCCCCACCCCCCCCCCCCCCCACCCCCCCCCCCCCCCACCCCCCCCCCCCCCCACCCCCCCCCCCCCCCACCCCCCCCCCCCCCCACCCCCCCCCCCCCCCACCCCCCCCCCCCCCCACCCCCCCCCCCCCCCACCCCCCCCCCCCCCCACCCCCCCCCCCCCCCACCCCCCCCCCCCCCCACCCCCCCCCCCCCCCACCCCCCCCCCCCCCCACCCCCCCCCCCCCCCACCCCCCCCCCCCCCCACCCCCCCCCCCCCCCACCCCCCCCCCCCCCCACCCCCCCCCCCCCCCACCCCCCCCCCCCCCCACCCCCCCCCCCCCCCACCCCCCCCCCCCCCCACCCCCCCCCCCCCCCACCCCCCCCCCCCCCCACCCCCCCCCCCCCCCACCCCCCCCCCCCCCCACCCCCCCCCCCCCCCACCCCCCCCCCCCCCCACCCCCCCCCCCCCCCACCCCCCCCCCCCCCCACCCCCCCCCCCCCCCACCCCCCCCCCCCCCCACCCCCCCCCCCCCCCACCCCCCCCCCCCCCCACCCCCCCCCCCCCCCACCCCCCCCCCCCCCCACCCCCCCCCCCCCCCACCCCCCCCCCCCCCCACCCCCCCCCCCCCCCACCCCCCCCCCCCCCCACCCCCCCCCCCCCCCACCCCCCCCCCCCCCCACCCCCCCCCCCCCCCACCCCCCCCCCCCCCCACCCCCCCCCCCCCCCACCCCCCCCCCCCCCCACCCCCCCCCCCCCCCACCCCCCCCCCCCCCCACCCCCCCCCCCCCCCACCCCCCCCCCCCCCCACCCCCCCCCCCCCCCACCCCCCCCCCCCCCCACCCCCCCCCCCCCCCACCCCCCCCCCCCCCCACCCCCCCCCCCCCCCACCCCCCCCCCCCCCCACCCCCCCCCCCCCCCACCCCCCCCCCCCCCCACCCCCCCCCCCCCCCACCCCCCCCCCCCCCCACCCCCCCCCCCCCCCACCCCCCCCCCCCCCCACCCCCCCCCCCCCCCACCCCCCCCCCCCCCCACCCCCCCCCCCCCCCACCCCCCCCCCCCCCCACCCCCCCCCCCCCCCACCCCCCCCCCCCCCCACCCCCCCCCCCCCCCACCCCCCCCCCCCCCCACCCCCCCCCCCCCCCACCCCCCCCCCCCCCCACCCCCCCCCCCCCCCACCCCCCCCCCCCCCCACCCCCCCCCCCCCCCACCCCCCCCCCCCCCCACCCCCCCCCCCCCCCACCCCCCCCCCCCCCCACCCCCCCCCCCCCCCACCCCCCCCCCCCCCCACCCCCCCCCCCCCCCACCCCCCCCCCCCCCCACCCCCCCCCCCCCCCACCCCCCCCCCCCCCCACCCCCCCCCCCCCCCACCCCCCCCCCCCCCCACCCCCCCCCCCCCCCACCCCCCCCCCCCCCCACCCCCCCCCCCCCCCACCCCCCCCCCCCCCCACCCCCCCCCCCCCCCACCCCCCCCCCCCCCCACCCCCCCCCCCCCCCACCCCCCCCCCCCCCCACCCCCCCCCCCCCCCACCCCCCCCCCCCCCCACCCCCCCCCCCCCCCACCCCCCCCCCCCCCCACCCCCCCCCCCCCCCACCCCCCCCCCCCCCCACCCCCCCCCCCCCCCACCCCCCCCCCCCCCCACCCCCCCCCCCCCCCACCCCCCCCCCCCCCCACCCCCCCCCCCCCCCACCCCCCCCCCCCCCCACCCCCCCCCCCCCCCACCCCCCCCCCCCCCCACCCCCCCCCCCCCCCACCCCCCCCCCCCCCCACCCCCCCCCCCCCCCACCCCCCCCCCCCCCCACCCCCCCCCCCCCCCACCCCCCCCCCCCCCCACCCCCCCCCCCCCCCACCCCCCCCCCCCCCCACCCCCCCCCCCCCCCACCCCCCCCCCCCCCCACCCCCCCCCCCCCCCACCCCCCCCCCCCCCCACCCCCCCCCCCCCCCACCCCCCCCCCCCCCCACCCCCCCCCCCCCCCACCCCCCCCCCCCCCCACCCCCCCCCCCCCCCACCCCCCCCCCCCCCCACCCCCCCCCCCCCCCACCCCCCCCCCCCCCCACCCCCCCCCCCCCCCACCCCCCCCCCCCCCCACCCCCCCCCCCCCCCACCCCCCCCCCCCCCCACCCCCCCCCCCCCCCACCCCCCCCCCCCCCCACCCCCCCCCCCCCCCACCCCCCCCCCCCCCCACCCCCCCCCCCCCCCACCCCCCCCCCCCCCCACCCCCCCCCCCCCCCACCCCCCCCCCCCCCCACCCCCCCCCCCCCCCACCCCCCCCCCCCCCCACCCCCCCCCCCCCCCACCCCCCCCCCCCCCCACCCCCCCCCCCCCCCACCCCCCCCCCCCCCCACCCCCCCCCCCCCCCACCCCCCCCCCCCCCCACCCCCCCCCCCCCCCACCCCCCCCCCCCCCCACCCCCCCCCCCCCCCACCCCCCCCCCCCCCCACCCCCCCCCCCCCCCACCCCCCCCCCCCCCCACCCCCCCCCCCCCCCACCCCCCCCCCCCCCCACCCCCCCCCCCCCCCACCCCCCCCCCCCCCCACCCCCCCCCCCCCCCACCCCCCCCCCCCCCCACCCCCCCCCCCCCCCACCCCCCCCCCCCCCCACCCCCCCCCCCCCCCACCCCCCCCCCCCCCCACCCCCCCCCCCCCCCACCCCCCCCCCCCCCCACCCCCCCCCCCCCCCACCCCCCCCCCCCCCCACCCCCCCCCCCCCCCACCCCCCCCCCCCCCCACCCCCCCCCCCCCCCACCCCCCCCCCCCCCCACCCCCCCCCCCCCCCACCCCCCCCCCCCCCCACCCCCCCCCCCCCCCACCCCCCCCCCCCCCCACCCCCCCCCCCCCCCACCCCCCCCCCCCCCCACCCCCCCCCCCCCCCACCCCCCCCCCCCCCCACCCCCCCCCCCCCCCACCCCCCCCCCCCCCCACCCCCCCCCCCCCCCACCCCCCCCCCCCCCCACCCCCCCCCCCCCCCACCCCCCCCCCCCCCCACCCCCCCCCCCCCCCACCCCCCCCCCCCCCCACCCCCCCCCCCCCCCACCCCCCCCCCCCCCCACCCCCCCCCCCCCCCACCCCCCCCCCCCCCCACCCCCCCCCCCCCCCACCCCCCCCCCCCCCCACCCCCCCCCCCCCCCACCCCCCCCCCCCCCCACCCCCCCCCCCCCCCACCCCCCCCCCCCCCCACCCCCCCCCCCCCCCACCCCCCCCCCCCCCCACCCCCCCCCCCCCCCACCCCCCCCCCCCCCCACCCCCCCCCCCCCCCACCCCCCCCCCCCCCCACCCCCCCCCCCCCCCACCCCCCCCCCCCCCCACCCCCCCCCCCCCCCACCCCCCCCCCCCCCCACCCCCCCCCCCCCCCACCCCCCCCCCCCCCCACCCCCCCCCCCCCCCACCCCCCCCCCCCCCCACCCCCCCCCCCCCCCACCCCCCCCCCCCCCCACCCCCCCCCCCCCCCACCCCCCCCCCCCCCCACCCCCCCCCCCCCCCACCCCCCCCCCCCCCCACCCCCCCCCCCCCCCACCCCCCCCCCCCCCCACCCCCCCCCCCCCCCACCCCCCCCCCCCCCCACCCCCCCCCCCCCCCACCCCCCCCCCCCCCCACCCCCCCCCCCCCCCACCCCCCCCCCCCCCCACCCCCCCCCCCCCCCACCCCCCCCCCCCCCCACCCCCCCCCCCCCCCACCCCCCCCCCCCCCCACCCCCCCCCCCCCCCACCCCCCCCCCCCCCCACCCCCCCCCCCCCCCACCCCCCCCCCCCCCCACCCCCCCCCCCCCCCACCCCCCCCCCCCCCCACCCCCCCCCCCCCCCACCCCCCCCCCCCCCCACCCCCCCCCCCCCCCACCCCCCCCCCCCCCCACCCCCCCCCCCCCCCACCCCCCCCCCCCCCCACCCCCCCCCCCCCCCACCCCCCCCCCCCCCCACCCCCCCCCCCCCCCACCCCCCCCCCCCCCCACCCCCCCCCCCCCCCACCCCCCCCCCCCCCCACCCCCCCCCCCCCCCACCCCCCCCCCCCCCCACCCCCCCCCCCCCCCACCCCCCCCCCCCCCCACCCCCCCCCCCCCCCACCCCCCCCCCCCCCCACCCCCCCCCCCCCCCACCCCCCCCCCCCCCCACCCCCCCCCCCCCCCACCCCCCCCCCCCCCCACCCCCCCCCCCCCCCACCCCCCCCCCCCCCCACCCCCCCCCCCCCCCACCCCCCCCCCCCCCCACCCCCCCCCCCCCCCACCCCCCCCCCCCCCCACCCCCCCCCCCCCCCACCCCCCCCCCCCCCCACCCCCCCCCCCCCCCACCCCCCCCCCCCCCCACCCCCCCCCCCCCCCACCCCCCCCCCCCCCCACCCCCCCCCCCCCCCACCCCCCCCCCCCCCCACCCCCCCCCCCCCCCACCCCCCCCCCCCCCCACCCCCCCCCCCCCCCACCCCCCCCCCCCCCCACCCCCCCCCCCCCCCACCCCCCCCCCCCCCCACCCCCCCCCCCCCCCACCCCCCCCCCCCCCCACCCCCCCCCCCCCCCACCCCCCCCCCCCCCCACCCCCCCCCCCCCCCACCCCCCCCCCCCCCCACCCCCCCCCCCCCCCACCCCCCCCCCCCCCCACCCCCCCCCCCCCCCACCCCCCCCCCCCCCCACCCCCCCCCCCCCCCACCCCCCCCCCCCCCCACCCCCCCCCCCCCCCACCCCCCCCCCCCCCCACCCCCCCCCCCCCCCACCCCCCCCCCCCCCCACCCCCCCCCCCCCCCACCCCCCCCCCCCCCCACCCCCCCCCCCCCCCACCCCCCCCCCCCCCCACCCCCCCCCCCCCCCACCCCCCCCCCCCCCCACCCCCCCCCCCCCCCACCCCCCCCCCCCCCCACCCCCCCCCCCCCCCACCCCCCCCCCCCCCCACCCCCCCCCCCCCCCACCCCCCCCCCCCCCCACCCCCCCCCCCCCCCACCCCCCCCCCCCCCCACCCCCCCCCCCCCCCACCCCCCCCCCCCCCCACCCCCCCCCCCCCCCACCCCCCCCCCCCCCCACCCCCCCCCCCCCCCACCCCCCCCCCCCCCCACCCCCCCCCCCCCCCACCCCCCCCCCCCCCCACCCCCCCCCCCCCCCACCCCCCCCCCCCCCCACCCCCCCCCCCCCCCACCCCCCCCCCCCCCCACCCCCCCCCCCCCCCACCCCCCCCCCCCCCCACCCCCCCCCCCCCCCACCCCCCCCCCCCCCCACCCCCCCCCCCCCCCACCCCCCCCCCCCCCCACCCCCCCCCCCCCCCACCCCCCCCCCCCCCCACCCCCCCCCCCCCCCACCCCCCCCCCCCCCCACCCCCCCCCCCCCCCACCCCCCCCCCCCCCCACCCCCCCCCCCCCCCACCCCCCCCCCCCCCCACCCCCCCCCCCCCCCACCCCCCCCCCCCCCCACCCCCCCCCCCCCCCACCCCCCCCCCCCCCCACCCCCCCCCCCCCCCACCCCCCCCCCCCCCCACCCCCCCCCCCCCCCACCCCCCCCCCCCCCCACCCCCCCCCCCCCCCACCCCCCCCCCCCCCCACCCCCCCCCCCCCCCACCCCCCCCCCCCCCCACCCCCCCCCCCCCCCACCCCCCCCCCCCCCCACCCCCCCCCCCCCCCACCCCCCCCCCCCCCCACCCCCCCCCCCCCCCACCCCCCCCCCCCCCCACCCCCCCCCCCCCCCACCCCCCCCCCCCCCCACCCCCCCCCCCCCCCACCCCCCCCCCCCCCCACCCCCCCCCCCCCCCACCCCCCCCCCCCCCCACCCCCCCCCCCCCCCACCCCCCCCCCCCCCCACCCCCCCCCCCCCCCACCCCCCCCCCCCCCCACCCCCCCCCCCCCCCACCCCCCCCCCCCCCCACCCCCCCCCCCCCCCACCCCCCCCCCCCCCCACCCCCCCCCCCCCCCACCCCCCCCCCCCCCCACCCCCCCCCCCCCCCACCCCCCCCCCCCCCCACCCCCCCCCCCCCCCACCCCCCCCCCCCCCCACCCCCCCCCCCCCCCACCCCCCCCCCCCCCCACCCCCCCCCCCCCCCACCCCCCCCCCCCCCCACCCCCCCCCCCCCCCACCCCCCCCCCCCCCCACCCCCCCCCCCCCCCACCCCCCCCCCCCCCCACCCCCCCCCCCCCCCACCCCCCCCCCCCCCCACCCCCCCCCCCCCCCACCCCCCCCCCCCCCCACCCCCCCCCCCCCCCACCCCCCCCCCCCCCCACCCCCCCCCCCCCCCACCCCCCCCCCCCCCCACCCCCCCCCCCCCCCACCCCCCCCCCCCCCCACCCCCCCCCCCCCCCACCCCCCCCCCCCCCCACCCCCCCCCCCCCCCACCCCCCCCCCCCCCCACCCCCCCCCCCCCCCACCCCCCCCCCCCCCCACCCCCCCCCCCCCCCACCCCCCCCCCCCCCCACCCCCCCCCCCCCCCACCCCCCCCCCCCCCCACCCCCCCCCCCCCCCACCCCCCCCCCCCCCCACCCCCCCCCCCCCCCACCCCCCCCCCCCCCCACCCCCCCCCCCCCCCACCCCCCCCCCCCCCCACCCCCCCCCCCCCCCACCCCCCCCCCCCCCCACCCCCCCCCCCCCCCACCCCCCCCCCCCCCCACCCCCCCCCCCCCCCACCCCCCCCCCCCCCCACCCCCCCCCCCCCCCACCCCCCCCCCCCCCCACCCCCCCCCCCCCCCACCCCCCCCCCCCCCCACCCCCCCCCCCCCCCACCCCCCCCCCCCCCCACCCCCCCCCCCCCCCACCCCCCCCCCCCCCCACCCCCCCCCCCCCCCACCCCCCCCCCCCCCCACCCCCCCCCCCCCCCACCCCCCCCCCCCCCCACCCCCCCCCCCCCCCACCCCCCCCCCCCCCCACCCCCCCCCCCCCCCACCCCCCCCCCCCCCCACCCCCCCCCCCCCCCACCCCCCCCCCCCCCCACCCCCCCCCCCCCCCACCCCCCCCCCCCCCCACCCCCCCCCCCCCCCACCCCCCCCCCCCCCCACCCCCCCCCCCCCCCACCCCCCCCCCCCCCCACCCCCCCCCCCCCCCACCCCCCCCCCCCCCCACCCCCCCCCCCCCCCACCCCCCCCCCCCCCCACCCCCCCCCCCCCCCACCCCCCCCCCCCCCCACCCCCCCCCCCCCCCACCCCCCCCCCCCCCCACCCCCCCCCCCCCCCACCCCCCCCCCCCCCCACCCCCCCCCCCCCCCACCCCCCCCCCCCCCCACCCCCCCCCCCCCCCACCCCCCCCCCCCCCCACCCCCCCCCCCCCCCACCCCCCCCCCCCCCCACCCCCCCCCCCCCCCACCCCCCCCCCCCCCCACCCCCCCCCCCCCCCACCCCCCCCCCCCCCCACCCCCCCCCCCCCCCACCCCCCCCCCCCCCCACCCCCCCCCCCCCCCACCCCCCCCCCCCCCCACCCCCCCCCCCCCCCACCCCCCCCCCCCCCCACCCCCCCCCCCCCCCACCCCCCCCCCCCCCCACCCCCCCCCCCCCCCACCCCCCCCCCCCCCCACCCCCCCCCCCCCCCACCCCCCCCCCCCCCCACCCCCCCCCCCCCCCACCCCCCCCCCCCCCCACCCCCCCCCCCCCCCACCCCCCCCCCCCCCCACCCCCCCCCCCCCCCACCCCCCCCCCCCCCCACCCCCCCCCCCCCCCACCCCCCCCCCCCCCCACCCCCCCCCCCCCCCACCCCCCCCCCCCCCCACCCCCCCCCCCCCCCACCCCCCCCCCCCCCCACCCCCCCCCCCCCCCACCCCCCCCCCCCCCCACCCCCCCCCCCCCCCACCCCCCCCCCCCCCCACCCCCCCCCCCCCCCACCCCCCCCCCCCCCCACCCCCCCCCCCCCCCACCCCCCCCCCCCCCCACCCCCCCCCCCCCCCACCCCCCCCCCCCCCCACCCCCCCCCCCCCCCACCCCCCCCCCCCCCCACCCCCCCCCCCCCCCACCCCCCCCCCCCCCCACCCCCCCCCCCCCCCACCCCCCCCCCCCCCCACCCCCCCCCCCCCCCACCCCCCCCCCCCCCCACCCCCCCCCCCCCCCACCCCCCCCCCCCCCCACCCCCCCCCCCCCCCACCCCCCCCCCCCCCCACCCCCCCCCCCCCCCACCCCCCCCCCCCCCCACCCCCCCCCCCCCCCACCCCCCCCCCCCCCCACCCCCCCCCCCCCCCACCCCCCCCCCCCCCCACCCCCCCCCCCCCCCACCCCCCCCCCCCCCCACCCCCCCCCCCCCCCACCCCCCCCCCCCCCCACCCCCCCCCCCCCCCACCCCCCCCCCCCCCCACCCCCCCCCCCCCCCACCCCCCCCCCCCCCCACCCCCCCCCCCCCCCACCCCCCCCCCCCCCCACCCCCCCCCCCCCCCACCCCCCCCCCCCCCCACCCCCCCCCCCCCCCACCCCCCCCCCC
Organism: Sphaerodactylus townsendi; assembly: GCF_021028975.2. NCBI lineage: Eukaryota > Metazoa > Chordata > Lepidosauria > Squamata > Sphaerodactylidae > Sphaerodactylus > Sphaerodactylus townsendi. Next base: position 63,034,941 of record NC_059433.1, read on the forward strand.
CCCCACCCCCCCCCCCCCCCACCCCCCCCCCCCCCCACCCCCCCCCCCCCCCACCCCCCCCCCCCCCCACCCCCCCCCCCCCCCACCCCCCCCCCCCCCCACCCCCCCCCCCCCCCACCCCCCCCCCCCCCCACCCCCCCCCCCCCCCACCCCCCCCCCCCCCCACCCCCCCCCCCCCCCACCCCCCCCCCCCCCCACCCCCCCCCCCCCCCACCCCCCCCCCCCCCCACCCCCCCCCCCCCCCACCCCCCCCCCCCCCCACCCCCCCCCCCCCCCACCCCCCCCCCCCCCCACCCCCCCCCCCCCCCACCCCCCCCCCCCCCCACCCCCCCCCCCCCCCACCCCCCCCCCCCCCCACCCCCCCCCCCCCCCACCCCCCCCCCCCCCCACCCCCCCCCCCCCCCACCCCCCCCCCCCCCCACCCCCCCCCCCCCCCACCCCCCCCCCCCCCCACCCCCCCCCCCCCCCACCCCCCCCCCCCCCCACCCCCCCCCCCCCCCACCCCCCCCCCCCCCCACCCCCCCCCCCCCCCACCCCCCCCCCCCCCCACCCCCCCCCCCCCCCACCCCCCCCCCCCCCCACCCCCCCCCCCCCCCACCCCCCCCCCCCCCCACCCCCCCCCCCCCCCACCCCCCCCCCCCCCCACCCCCCCCCCCCCCCACCCCCCCCCCCCCCCACCCCCCCCCCCCCCCACCCCCCCCCCCCCCCACCCCCCCCCCCCCCCACCCCCCCCCCCCCCCACCCCCCCCCCCCCCCACCCCCCCCCCCCCCCACCCCCCCCCCCCCCCACCCCCCCCCCCCCCCACCCCCCCCCCCCCCCACCCCCCCCCCCCCCCACCCCCCCCCCCCCCCACCCCCCCCCCCCCCCACCCCCCCCCCCCCCCACCCCCCCCCCCCCCCACCCCCCCCCCCCCCCACCCCCCCCCCCCCCCACCCCCCCCCCCCCCCACCCCCCCCCCCCCCCACCCCCCCCCCCCCCCACCCCCCCCCCCCCCCACCCCCCCCCCCCCCCACCCCCCCCCCCCCCCACCCCCCCCCCCCCCCACCCCCCCCCCCCCCCACCCCCCCCCCCCCCCACCCCCCCCCCCCCCCACCCCCCCCCCCCCCCACCCCCCCCCCCCCCCACCCCCCCCCCCCCCCACCCCCCCCCCCCCCCACCCCCCCCCCCCCCCACCCCCCCCCCCCCCCACCCCCCCCCCCCCCCACCCCCCCCCCCCCCCACCCCCCCCCCCCCCCACCCCCCCCCCCCCCCACCCCCCCCCCCCCCCACCCCCCCCCCCCCCCACCCCCCCCCCCCCCCACCCCCCCCCCCCCCCACCCCCCCCCCCCCCCACCCCCCCCCCCCCCCACCCCCCCCCCCCCCCACCCCCCCCCCCCCCCACCCCCCCCCCCCCCCACCCCCCCCCCCCCCCACCCCCCCCCCCCCCCACCCCCCCCCCCCCCCACCCCCCCCCCCCCCCACCCCCCCCCCCCCCCACCCCCCCCCCCCCCCACCCCCCCCCCCCCCCACCCCCCCCCCCCCCCACCCCCCCCCCCCCCCACCCCCCCCCCCCCCCACCCCCCCCCCCCCCCACCCCCCCCCCCCCCCACCCCCCCCCCCCCCCACCCCCCCCCCCCCCCACCCCCCCCCCCCCCCACCCCCCCCCCCCCCCACCCCCCCCCCCCCCCACCCCCCCCCCCCCCCACCCCCCCCCCCCCCCACCCCCCCCCCCCCCCACCCCCCCCCCCCCCCACCCCCCCCCCCCCCCACCCCCCCCCCCCCCCACCCCCCCCCCCCCCCACCCCCCCCCCCCCCCACCCCCCCCCCCCCCCACCCCCCCCCCCCCCCACCCCCCCCCCCCCCCACCCCCCCCCCCCCCCACCCCCCCCCCCCCCCACCCCCCCCCCCCCCCACCCCCCCCCCCCCCCACCCCCCCCCCCCCCCACCCCCCCCCCCCCCCACCCCCCCCCCCCCCCACCCCCCCCCCCCCCCACCCCCCCCCCCCCCCACCCCCCCCCCCCCCCACCCCCCCCCCCCCCCACCCCCCCCCCCCCCCACCCCCCCCCCCCCCCACCCCCCCCCCCCCCCACCCCCCCCCCCCCCCACCCCCCCCCCCCCCCACCCCCCCCCCCCCCCACCCCCCCCCCCCCCCACCCCCCCCCCCCCCCACCCCCCCCCCCCCCCACCCCCCCCCCCCCCCACCCCCCCCCCCCCCCACCCCCCCCCCCCCCCACCCCCCCCCCCCCCCACCCCCCCCCCCCCCCACCCCCCCCCCCCCCCACCCCCCCCCCCCCCCACCCCCCCCCCCCCCCACCCCCCCCCCCCCCCACCCCCCCCCCCCCCCACCCCCCCCCCCCCCCACCCCCCCCCCCCCCCACCCCCCCCCCCCCCCACCCCCCCCCCCCCCCACCCCCCCCCCCCCCCACCCCCCCCCCCCCCCACCCCCCCCCCCCCCCACCCCCCCCCCCCCCCACCCCCCCCCCCCCCCACCCCCCCCCCCCCCCACCCCCCCCCCCCCCCACCCCCCCCCCCCCCCACCCCCCCCCCCCCCCACCCCCCCCCCCCCCCACCCCCCCCCCCCCCCACCCCCCCCCCCCCCCACCCCCCCCCCCCCCCACCCCCCCCCCCCCCCACCCCCCCCCCCCCCCACCCCCCCCCCCCCCCACCCCCCCCCCCCCCCACCCCCCCCCCCCCCCACCCCCCCCCCCCCCCACCCCCCCCCCCCCCCACCCCCCCCCCCCCCCACCCCCCCCCCCCCCCACCCCCCCCCCCCCCCACCCCCCCCCCCCCCCACCCCCCCCCCCCCCCACCCCCCCCCCCCCCCACCCCCCCCCCCCCCCACCCCCCCCCCCCCCCACCCCCCCCCCCCCCCACCCCCCCCCCCCCCCACCCCCCCCCCCCCCCACCCCCCCCCCCCCCCACCCCCCCCCCCCCCCACCCCCCCCCCCCCCCACCCCCCCCCCCCCCCACCCCCCCCCCCCCCCACCCCCCCCCCCCCCCACCCCCCCCCCCCCCCACCCCCCCCCCCCCCCACCCCCCCCCCCCCCCACCCCCCCCCCCCCCCACCCCCCCCCCCCCCCACCCCCCCCCCCCCCCACCCCCCCCCCCCCCCACCCCCCCCCCCCCCCACCCCCCCCCCCCCCCACCCCCCCCCCCCCCCACCCCCCCCCCCCCCCACCCCCCCCCCCCCCCACCCCCCCCCCCCCCCACCCCCCCCCCCCCCCACCCCCCCCCCCCCCCACCCCCCCCCCCCCCCACCCCCCCCCCCCCCCACCCCCCCCCCCCCCCACCCCCCCCCCCCCCCACCCCCCCCCCCCCCCACCCCCCCCCCCCCCCACCCCCCCCCCCCCCCACCCCCCCCCCCCCCCACCCCCCCCCCCCCCCACCCCCCCCCCCCCCCACCCCCCCCCCCCCCCACCCCCCCCCCCCCCCACCCCCCCCCCCCCCCACCCCCCCCCCCCCCCACCCCCCCCCCCCCCCACCCCCCCCCCCCCCCACCCCCCCCCCCCCCCACCCCCCCCCCCCCCCACCCCCCCCCCCCCCCACCCCCCCCCCCCCCCACCCCCCCCCCCCCCCACCCCCCCCCCCCCCCACCCCCCCCCCCCCCCACCCCCCCCCCCCCCCACCCCCCCCCCCCCCCACCCCCCCCCCCCCCCACCCCCCCCCCCCCCCACCCCCCCCCCCCCCCACCCCCCCCCCCCCCCACCCCCCCCCCCCCCCACCCCCCCCCCCCCCCACCCCCCCCCCCCCCCACCCCCCCCCCCCCCCACCCCCCCCCCCCCCCACCCCCCCCCCCCCCCACCCCCCCCCCCCCCCACCCCCCCCCCCCCCCACCCCCCCCCCCCCCCACCCCCCCCCCCCCCCACCCCCCCCCCCCCCCACCCCCCCCCCCCCCCACCCCCCCCCCCCCCCACCCCCCCCCCCCCCCACCCCCCCCCCCCCCCACCCCCCCCCCCCCCCACCCCCCCCCCCCCCCACCCCCCCCCCCCCCCACCCCCCCCCCCCCCCACCCCCCCCCCCCCCCACCCCCCCCCCCCCCCACCCCCCCCCCCCCCCACCCCCCCCCCCCCCCACCCCCCCCCCCCCCCACCCCCCCCCCCCCCCACCCCCCCCCCCCCCCACCCCCCCCCCCCCCCACCCCCCCCCCCCCCCACCCCCCCCCCCCCCCACCCCCCCCCCCCCCCACCCCCCCCCCCCCCCACCCCCCCCCCCCCCCACCCCCCCCCCCCCCCACCCCCCCCCCCCCCCACCCCCCCCCCCCCCCACCCCCCCCCCCCCCCACCCCCCCCCCCCCCCACCCCCCCCCCCCCCCACCCCCCCCCCCCCCCACCCCCCCCCCCCCCCACCCCCCCCCCCCCCCACCCCCCCCCCCCCCCACCCCCCCCCCCCCCCACCCCCCCCCCCCCCCACCCCCCCCCCCCCCCACCCCCCCCCCCCCCCACCCCCCCCCCCCCCCACCCCCCCCCCCCCCCACCCCCCCCCCCCCCCACCCCCCCCCCCCCCCACCCCCCCCCCCCCCCACCCCCCCCCCCCCCCACCCCCCCCCCCCCCCACCCCCCCCCCCCCCCACCCCCCCCCCCCCCCACCCCCCCCCCCCCCCACCCCCCCCCCCCCCCACCCCCCCCCCCCCCCACCCCCCCCCCCCCCCACCCCCCCCCCCCCCCACCCCCCCCCCCCCCCACCCCCCCCCCCCCCCACCCCCCCCCCCCCCCACCCCCCCCCCCCCCCACCCCCCCCCCCCCCCACCCCCCCCCCCCCCCACCCCCCCCCCCCCCCACCCCCCCCCCCCCCCACCCCCCCCCCCCCCCACCCCCCCCCCCCCCCACCCCCCCCCCCCCCCACCCCCCCCCCCCCCCACCCCCCCCCCCCCCCACCCCCCCCCCCCCCCACCCCCCCCCCCCCCCACCCCCCCCCCCCCCCACCCCCCCCCCCCCCCACCCCCCCCCCCCCCCACCCCCCCCCCCCCCCACCCCCCCCCCCCCCCACCCCCCCCCCCCCCCACCCCCCCCCCCCCCCACCCCCCCCCCCCCCCACCCCCCCCCCCCCCCACCCCCCCCCCCCCCCACCCCCCCCCCCCCCCACCCCCCCCCCCCCCCACCCCCCCCCCCCCCCACCCCCCCCCCCCCCCACCCCCCCCCCCCCCCACCCCCCCCCCCCCCCACCCCCCCCCCCCCCCACCCCCCCCCCCCCCCACCCCCCCCCCCCCCCACCCCCCCCCCCCCCCACCCCCCCCCCCCCCCACCCCCCCCCCCCCCCACCCCCCCCCCCCCCCACCCCCCCCCCCCCCCACCCCCCCCCCCCCCCACCCCCCCCCCCCCCCACCCCCCCCCCCCCCCACCCCCCCCCCCCCCCACCCCCCCCCCCCCCCACCCCCCCCCCCCCCCACCCCCCCCCCCCCCCACCCCCCCCCCCCCCCACCCCCCCCCCCCCCCACCCCCCCCCCCCCCCACCCCCCCCCCCCCCCACCCCCCCCCCCCCCCACCCCCCCCCCCCCCCACCCCCCCCCCCCCCCACCCCCCCCCCCCCCCACCCCCCCCCCCCCCCACCCCCCCCCCCCCCCACCCCCCCCCCCCCCCACCCCCCCCCCCCCCCACCCCCCCCCCCCCCCACCCCCCCCCCCCCCCACCCCCCCCCCCCCCCACCCCCCCTCCCCCCGACCCCCCCCCCCCCCCACCCCCCCCCCTCCCCCCCCCCCCCCCCACCCCCCCCCCCCCCCCCCAACCCCCACCCCCCCCACCTCCCCCCCGCCCCCCCCCCCCCCCCCCCCCCCCCCCCCCCCCACACCCTCCCCCCCCCCCCCCCCCCCCCCCCCCCACCATCCTCTTCTTCTTCTTCTTCTTCTTCTTCTTCTTCTTCTTCTTCTTCTTCTTCTTCTTCTTCTTCTTCTTCTTCTTCTTCTTCTTCTTCTTCTTCTTCTTCTTCTTCAATCTTGCATTCGGGCACAGCATCTCCAAGAGGCAGTGCCCACAGCATACCCCTGCCCTGGTTCTTGGTCCAAACCTCAACCCACAGATGCATTGTATTCCTCCTTGTTCAAATGCAACGAAGAAATCTTCATCGATATGATTCATCCCTTCATTCCGGACTCCAAGGAAAACAAGCTGAAAAAACCAATATTGAACAAAAATATAGGTCCATGTCAGCTTTGTGTTAAGTGGCTCTGAGTTGGCACATAAATGAGTCACACACAAAAAAAATATTGCACAGAAAATTGCTACCCTAGATATATATGGGCCTTTCATGGAAAACTTCATCTGCAGAGGGGCCAGGGAGGCTAGAGATGGGAAGCGGCGAGGATTTGGTTCCTGGTGGGTGTATTTCAGCTGGGAAAATATAATGAATGAGATTGTCTTTGGGAGGAGGCCTCAAGTGTTCCCGCTCTGGTCCTTCTGCAGCTGTGGCATTTTTCTGGCGTGAAACGGAGCCAGCTGGAATGAATGGACTAAGGATCAATCAGTTAAGGTTGCCAGCCTACAGGGGCTGGCTGGAGATCTGGGATTACAACTGATCTCCAAGGCAATAGAGATCAGTTTCGCCTGGAGAACATGGCCATTTGGGAAGGCAGGGTCCCTGAGTTATGGGACAGGGAGAAAATCTATCCATTTGTCCCTCCCATGCATAATTTTATACATCTCTATGGTGCCACCTCCTTTAACTGTCTCTTTTCTGAACTGAAAAGTCCCAGATTCTTCAGGGTTTCTTCATAGGGGAAGTGCTCCAACCCCTTGATCATATTGGGTCGAATCCCCACTTGAAATTTGCACGCATGAATCAAACTTGTTAGTGGTAGAGCAGCCCACTGCTTCATCCGGAGTTTCTCCGCACTCCACTTGTAGCCAGCGCGAGCAGACACACCCGGTTGCAGAACTCTTAGCAATCCCCACTACCAGGCGAGCTCGCTTCTTCGGTCTCCCCTGATTGGCTGGCGTGCCTTGATGGAGCAGGACCTTTTCCCACTGTGGAAACGTACATTGTAGGGCGTGATTTTAAAAAAACCCAGCGTGTAAAAGTTTAACATTTAACTGTTTAACTGCAAACAGTTAATCGTTACCTGTGTAAACCATTAACGATTTAAGCTTACACGTTTGACTGTTTAATGTTTACATCTCCTTTTGCTGGCCGATCGCAAAAGTGGAAATGAAACCAAGGAAAGGCTGTGTATGCATCGCAGTGCTGATTGGTTGCCCAAATTCTGCATCACACTCCAGGGCAGGAAACGAGTCAGGGTTTCAACCCCCATCCCTCCCCTTGGATCACCCCTGAACCATGTTAATGGGGTCTGTGCCATTTGCAACCAGGTCCTGCCGGAACGCGGATTAACAGGGAGAACGAGCGCCAGAAATGGAATCTGCCACGCAAGCCATGGGGAGGTTGTCCCTCCAACCTGGTTAGTTTGTGTTCTGAAACCTGGCTAAGACGGTAGTGGGGATTCAACTCTGGAGAACATGGCCATTTTGGAAGGTCGGGTCCCTGAGTTATGGGACAGGGAGAAAATCTATCCATTTGTCCTTCCCATGCATAGTTTTATACATTTCTATGATGCCACTTCCTTTAACTGTCTTTTTTCTGAACTGAAAAGTCCCAGATTCTTCAGGGTTTCTTCATAGGGAAAGCCCTCCAACCCCTCATTCTTGGTTACCCTCTTGGCGCCTTTTCAAGCTCTGTGGTGTATTTTTTAAGATACAGAGTATTCGAAACAAAGTCATGCTATGGCTTTATACAAGGGCACTACAATATTTGTCAGTTTTATTATCGAGGATTATCGGCTGCCCTCTCCCCTCCTTGGAAGAACTCTATAATTCCCGAAGCCTAAAGAAAGCCCAAAATATTCCGAGAGACCCGTCCCATCCAGCACACTCTCTTTTTGAACTGTTACCATCCGGCAGATGATACAGGTCTACCAAAACTAGGACAAAGAGGCTTAGAGACAGCTTCTACTCTACAGCTGTGGTTATGATGAACTCCGTGGCTTCGTGTTGATGTGTTTGGGGCTGTGTAGGGATGGGTGGAGGAAGGGGAAAGTGAGGATGGGGTATGAGTCTGGAATTGTGTGCATCGAGGAATGCTGCTGTAAATTTCGTTGTGTGTGCACAATGACAATAAATGCTTATGCTTATTTTCAATCCCTTTCCTAAGAATTCCTAGGTTGGAATTTGCCTTTTTCCACGGCCGCTGCATGCTAAGTTAACATTTTCATTGGGCATTCTACTATAAGTCCAAGATGTCTTTCAATCTAATTCACCAACAGTTTAGACCCCCTACTCTCATAGGATTGAAGCCATAATTCCCTCCCTACCACAACTCTCCTGTGAGGTAGGCAACTTGGAGAGAGTGGCTTCAATCCTGCCTTACATTTCTGGGAGAAAAGTGATTTTTGCTGATTTCGGAGACCTGCAATCCCTCAAAAGTTATTCCTGGAATTCCTTGTCTCCCCAGAGCAGCAGTTTGGGACATTTTGGTTTGCCATGGGAGGGGGGGAATTGGTGAAAATTGTCCTTTCTTTGTGGCCATGGAATTGAGGCAGGATCCAACCCACAATATCAGGTTTACGGTCAAGCGGGTTTATAGCTGACATGCAATTGGACTTTCTTCTTGCCACCTGTCAAGTTTGGCCCTTGAATGCTGACCCAACCCTGAGACAAATTGTCCATTTGCATTTCAGGAAAAAAAACACACCCAACCTCTTTTTTGAGGGGCACAAATATATTTATCAAATTGCTTTTTGAACGTGCCCTTTACCCTGTCGGCTGACGCGCCGCAACCTCGCTGGTTTTAATTCAGATTGTTTTGCTTCTAGTTTGTCATTTCAACAGATGTGATGCAGCGGCTGTCATTTTTTATTTGTTTAAGTTTCCCCCGTCAAGGACATCCAGATCATTGGGTGTGTGTGTGTGTGTGAAGCTCCTATATTTCTCTTTAGAAATACCAAGAAATGAATTGCATTTGTATTGGGCCGGTCACTGTCATTATCTATTGGTACTGGGGGGGGGGGGTGTCGTCCATTTTCCAATCCATCATCTTGAAGGTCACGCTTAGAACGAAATGGTTTCCTTTTCCACTTCCCAGACTCCACATCCATCTGTTTACACAGAGAAAATCCTCTGCCCAATAAATTCTTGTTCAAACCTCTTTATGACTTAATAAAGCTATAGGGTATGCATAAGACTCTCTCTCTCTCTCTCTCTGATCAATCTAAATTTAGGATCAGGCTAAATTAAATGACAATACATTCCACTCTGAATTCATTCAGCACGGACAAACAAAATACTGATATATGAATTAGGGGAGAGAAAAAAAAACTCGGGCGAGATTGATAAAGACGGCAGAAATGACGAGCGAAAGTGGATTTTCCTACTTTAAATGCATAGGTTACATTTTCTTTATGCAGTCTTTAAATAATTCATTAGTCCCCAAGACAGTTTTATTAAGTCTTCCACGATTCCTATGGAATTTCAAGCAGCCATATAACTTCTCTCAAGCGTCTGGGACGGAGCAGTTAGAATGCTAAAGCACACTTAAATTGAAACAGTCATATATTTATGCCAGGAGATTATATTTTTGTCAGCGAGATCACTGCCCCAGAATTGAAGAGCTTCTTCACATATTGGATCATGAGCAATCTACTGATCTGATCGCCGGCCTGAAACAAATCAATGGAGACTTGGCAGCTTGTGACACTCTCCCCCCCTCCCCCCAAATCTCCTGCCATTGCATTCAATAAAGCCAAGACACCAAGGAGAGGCAGCCTTTCTCAAAAGGGATTCCTGATCTTCTTAGCACCCCTCCTTAAAGAACAACTGGAGGCCAGTCTGGTTCAGGAGAGGAAAGCAGCCAAACTCTTCATTCGTCAGTTCATTCTTTCAAGACTTTATAGCCTGTCTTCTGAGGTCAGGGGATGTCCGAGCCGGCTAAGAAGGAATAAAAGCTAACAACGTGGCCCATAAACATCCAACAGCCCAATCGATCCAACAGGTAACAGTTAAAACCGTCACAAAATGTTACAGAGCGGGTGGCAGCGTTAAAAAGGTCAGTTCAATGGCGGGAGATTTAGGTGCCGCGGACCGGCCTCTTTAAGGCAAAATACAGAAAGAACATAAGAACATAAGAACATAAGAAGTAGCCTGCTGGATCAGACCAGAGTCCATCTAGTCCAGCATTCTGCTACTCGCAGTGGCCCACCAAGTGCCTTTGGGAGCTCACATGCAGGATGTGAAAGCAATGGCCTTCTGCTGCTTCTGCTGCTCCTGAGCACCTGGTCTGCTAAGGCATTTGCAATCTGAGATCAAGGAGGATCAAGATTGGTAGCCATAGATTGACTTCTCCTCCATAAATCTGTCCAAGCCCTTTTTAAAGCTATCCAGGTTAGTGGCCATCAGCACCTCCTGTTCCATACACCAATCCCACATTAGCATTGAAGAAGTGTTTCCGTTTATTGAGTCCTAATTCTTCCCCAGCATTTTCAATGGATGATACTTGGTTCTAGTATTGTGAGAAAGAGAGAAAAATTTACTACTCTGTCAACATTTTCTACCCCATGCATAATTTTATAGACTTCAATCATATCCCCCCTCAGACGTCTCCTCTCCAAACTAAAGAGTCCCAAACGCTGCAGCCTCTCCTCATAAGGAAGGTGCTCCAATCCTTCAATCATCCTCGTTGCCCTTCTCTGCACAGAACAGAGGATTCTGTATGCAAAGAGACAGAACGGTGAAAGGTCTGGAATCCATGGCCTTTGAGGAGAAACTGAGGGAGCTAGGGATGTTTAGTCTGGAGAAGAGAAGGTTAAGGGGCGACATGATGGCCATGTTTAGATATTTGAAGGGATGTCATCAGTGGTGGGATCCAAAAATTTTAGTAACAGGTTCCCATGGTGGTGGGATTCAAACTGTGGTAATGCAGCGTAGCGCCAATGGGGCTGGGCGGGGCACGACAGGGGCGTGGCCGGGCATTCGAGGCCCGAGGGAGCATTTCAGGCCCGAGGGCTGTGGCAAGGACACAGCCATGACTGCGCCCGCGTCGCACTGGCGAGAAAAAACGAATGCGCCAGGCACAGGCTGCCCACGCACACCGGATTGCACGCTTTCTAGCCTGGAGGACTGCTTCCAGTTCTGCGAGCTACTGCTGAGAGGAGGGGCGGAACAAAGGCAAAAATCACGTGGCAAAATCACCAATTCGTAACCCCCTCTCGGCACACACAAATCATTAGTAACCTACTCTTGGGAACCTGTGAGAACCTGCTGGATCCCACCTCTGGATGTCATGTTGGTGAGGGAGCAAGCTTGTTTTCTGCTGCTCCAGAAACCAGGACAAGCAGTCATGAATGCAAGGTGAAGGAGAAGAGATTCCACCTAAACATCAGGAAGATCTTCCTGACAGTCGGGGCTGTTGGACAGTGGAATGTGCTGCCACAGAGAGTGGTGGCGTCTCCTTCTTTGGAGGTTTTTAAGCAATGTCTGGATGGCCATCTGTCAGGAGTGCTTTGATTGTGTGTTCCTGCATTGCAGGGGGTTGGACTGGATGGCCCTTGGGGTCTCTTCCAACTCTATGATTCTATGATTTGGCAAGAGCTGGATGAGATTGACACAAACCCTGCACACATTTATCTACGTGAACAGAAGCACCTTCTGTGCACTGAAACGAATGTCTGGACCAGGTTTCCAGTTGGCCACTGTTAAAACAGGACACCGAACTCGAAGGATATTTATCTAACCCAGCCAGGCTCTGTTTACATTGTTTTGACGTATAACTATCTCTAAATTCCAGTATGTTTGGTGCATGTTGGGGTGTGTGAAAAACACTGGATGAATATCTCAGCAGCCCAGAGAAATTGCTTGCAAGCTATTAGACAAAGAGCTGGTCTTTGGGGGGCTGTCGGAGGGGAGCGGAATGGGGAAGGGATGCCTGCCATTAGGGCCAATTAGGCCCCGTGCCGTCTCTGCCGCTGTTTGTGTTCATACATCTGGCAACAAACAACCTGTTGGCTCAATTGACATAACAGCCCGCCCCTCCCGTCCGTAAATCTCTCTTTTCTCTCCCGGCTCGGAGTAGCTTTTTTGCTCCCGATTCAAATTGCAGCCATTTCGACGTTCCGAGGCACTTAACCACGGCAGAGGAGCAAATCACGCTTCCAGCTTTGTCAAAGTCAGAACATGAAAGGCAAAGTAGGCGGTATTTTGCTGTTGCTGCTGTCTGCCTGGAAAACTCTTCTCTCTCTTAGAAACACACATACACACGCACATGAGTAAACAGATCGGCCCCATTTCCCTGAGGTCTCAGCGCTAGAAGGGTTTGCCCCCAATCCGTTGTACGAGCTCACGGGGCATGTAAGGGCAGGAGAGACGACTGTTTCTTCGGTGGAGGTCTCCCGGTTTCCATCAAAAGACAAAAACACCAAAGGACTAGTTTTTCTACTGGGTAAAGGATATGTGCAACTTTTATTTCTTTGGATCTTTTCCCACTGGACTTAAATATTTATAAAAATACACAAAAACGATATGAATAAAACAATCATGGAAACACATAAAACTTAAATTAGGACTGCCCATAAATGGAAAATCCCTCCAATGCAGTCCTAAATGAACCTGCCTGCAGCTGCCTCCTGAACATTGACGTGGGGGTGGGCAGGTTCACCTCGCTGGGGAGGTTGTTTCATAATTGTGGGGCTGCCACTAAAAAGGCCCTGTTCCGTATGCTCACCATACCCACTGCGTGAGCTGCTGTTCTTCCGAGCGGACTAGGCAGCTTTGAAGCAGTGTTTTCAGAATCATTGCTTTGCTCATTCAAACACAGATTTGGAAATCATAGAGGCCATCTGATCCACCCCCTGTGCCTACTCAATGCAGGATTAGTCTAGAGCACAGGTGTCAAACATGATGCTGGCAGGGGATGGTGGGAACTGTAGTCCATAACATCTGGAGGGCCGCGAGTTTGACACCTATGGCCTAGAGCACAGGTGTCAAACTCGCGGCCCTCCAGATGTTATGGACTACAGCTCCCATCATCCCCTGCCAGCATTATGCTGGCAGAAGAGGGTGGGAACTGTAGTCCATAACATCTGGAGGGCTGTGAGTTTGACACCTATGGCCTAGAGCAGGGGTAGGGAACCTGCGGCTCTCCAGATGTTCAAGAACTACAATTCCCATCAGCCTCTGTCAGCATGGCCAATTGGCCATGCTGGTAGGGGCTGATGGGAATTGTAGTTCCTGAACATCTGGAGAGCCGCAGGATCCCTACCCCTGGCCTAGAGCATCCCAAGAAAGTGTTTGTCTAGCCACTGATTGAAGACTTATGTTGAGGGGGAGTCCACCACCTCTCTGGGCAGCTGATTCCACCACTGCCCAACCCATGCTGTAAAATCTTTTCCCCAAATATCCAGTTGGAACTTTTCTCCCCATAATTTATACCCACGATTGCAAGTCCTCTTCTCTGCTGCCAACGGGAACAGCTCCCTGCCATTCTCTAAGTGACAGCCCTTCAAATACTTCAAGGCAGCTGTTCCCCAAGCAAACCAAAATCAGGTGGCCAGAACAGAGTGAAAGACCCACAGACAAATAAGCAACAGTTCAAAAAAGGGTTAATAATATTGAAAGTTTAGAACTCTGACTCCTCCCATGAAGTCTAACTACTATTGAATACTTGCGATGCTAGAAAGGATTGGAGACGGTTTGAAGAACTTGCAGACACCAACTCTTTCCTTAACTGCTTCTAAGTCTGCGCTGCTTGAGCCTCTTCTGAGAACTCCCGGTGTCCTCTATTTGGACTCTGTTTCCTTGCAGTTCTGTTGAAACGGATGACTCTTGATGGCTCAAATACCATGGATCTTTAACTCCTTAAACGTCTGAGATATTGCTGTCTCCAGCCTTCCCCAGACACCTGAAAACTAAAACAGACTGTAAAACAGGAACTGTTCACTAATAAGAATGCTATAGTGCTTTTGCCTGTGGAGGGCTTCTTAAAGGGACAGGGTCTAACTAAGGTTCCCTCCCACAGAACCTGTGCAAAAGGCAACTAAACCCATTCTAACAAAGGGTACAACTGAGGCTTGAATAAAGAAAAGGGTGAGGGTGTCTCTGGGGGCCTGACAGAGCAATCATGTCCCCCTTCAACCTCCTCTTCTCCAGACTGAGCATTTCCACGTTTCTCGGGCTTTCCTTGTAGGGCTCGGTCTCCAGCCCCCCGAATCATCCTCATCGCTCTCCTCTGCACCAGCTCCATTCTCTCAGCATCCTTTCTGAAGTGAGTCTTCCAGAACTATTCACAAGACTCCAGCTGAGGTCTGACCAATGGTGTGTTCGGCAGGACTATGACCTCTTGCGAATTGGATGTTAGGGCTCTGTTGATACGCCCCAAGATCTCATTAACCCTTTTTTGCTGTGTCATACTCACTGCTCAATTAATTAACTTAATTAATTAATTACTTTGGGTGCTGTGTGGTTTCCGGGCTGCATGGCCGTGTTCTAGCAGCATTCTCTCCTGACGTTTCACCTGCATTTGTGGCTGAATGCATCTTCAGAGGATCTGATGTTGGGAAAGCAAGTGGAGTATATATACCTGTTGGAGTGTCCAGGGTGGGTGAAGATACATTGTCTGTGAGTAACAAAGAAGACAGCCAGGTCAAAAGTGAGGGCATCTGAATAGAAGTATGAGTAAAAATGAAGTCTATAGCATGGGAGGAACAATGAAGATAGCAAGGTCAATAGGTGGGAGCATCTGAATAGAAGTATCCTGGCCTTTGTTTCCTTTGACTATAGTCATCCTATGTTTGTGTGGAGCTGGTTAGACGCTGTCTTGACTCTAGTATTTTTCAACACTGGCAGCCAAGTTCTGTTCATTTTCATGGATTCTTCCTTTCTGTTGAAATTGTCCATGTGCTTGTGGATTTCAATGGCTTCTCTGTGTAGTCTGATGTAGTGGTTGTCAGAGTGGTTCAGAATGTCTGTGTTTTCAAATAATATTCTATGTCCAGATTGGTTTATCATGTGTTCTGCTATTGCTGATTTTTCTGGCTGAAATAGTCTGCAGTGCCTTTCGTGTTCTTTAATTCATGTCTGAGCGCTGCGTTTGGTGGTTCCTCTGTAGACTTGTCCACAGCTGCATGGTATGCGGTAGAGTCCTGCAGTAGCTAGAGGATCCCTCTTATCCTTTGCTGAACGTAGCATCTGTTGAATTTTCTTAGTGGGTCTGTAGATTGTTCGTAGGTTATGCTTCTTCATCAGTTTTTCTACACGGTCAGTGGTTCCCTTGATGTATGGTAAGAACACTTTCCCTCTAGATGGCTCTTTATCTTTGTTCATGTGGCTTGTTCTTGGTCTTGCAGCCCTTCTGATGTCTGTATTAGAGTAACCATTAGCCTGTAGAGCCCGGTTTAGGTGGTTCAATTCATCTTGAAGGAGGTGGGGCTCACAGATTCTCTTTGCGCGATCTACCAAAGTTTTTATGGTGCTCCTTTTTTGCCCTGGATGATGACAATACAATTAATACACCTTCGGCAATACAATTAATTAATTACTTAATGTTTCCTTTGCCCATTATTGAGGGGCTCAGGGCAGCAATACAACAGCCTAAAACAATCCTCAGTTAAAACAACACTAAATAACCCTAAAACACTATAAAAGCAACTAGTACAATATAACAACAGCTTAACAACAGCTTAAAACAGACAAGATGGTGACTTAAACCCCAAATAACCCCCAGGAGGCCAGTGAATGTCAGCCTGGCTGGCCTCCAGGAAAAGCCCAGCGGAACAGTTCCGTCTTGCAGGCGCTGCGGAAACAACTCAAGTCCCGCAGGGCCCTGATCTCACGCAGTAGCATATTCCACTAGGTAGGGGCCAGGACAGAATAACTTAGTGTCCATCCGTGCCCCAAGATGATGTTCATGCACACTGCTATGCAATAGCGTATCCAGTAGTGGGATCCAAAAATTTTAGTAACAGGTTCCCATGGTGGTGGGATTCAAACTGTGGCGTAGGGTCAGTGGGGCTGGGCGGGGAACGATGGGGGGCGTGGCTGGGCATTCCAGGGGCAGGGCATTCAGTCGATTTATGGCTACCAATCTTGATCCTCTTTGATCTGAGTTTGCAAATGCCTTAACAGACCAGGTGCTCGGGAGCAACAGCCGCAGAAGGCCATTGCTTTCACCTCCTGCACGTGAGCTCCCAAAGGCACCTGGTGGGCCACTGCGAGTAGCAGAGAGCTGGACTAGATGGACTCTGGTCTGGTCCAGCTGGCTTGTTCTTATGTTCTTATGTTCTTATTCCTGGGCAGGGCTGTGGCAAGGACGCAGCCGCTGCACCGGTCCTTAGGCGGGAAACTAATGCATGCAGGCGCAGGCTGCTACCTACGCCGGTGTACCTCCTGCTAGACTGCTTCAAGTTCTGCACACTACTGCTAATAAGAGGGGCATAACTAAGGCAAAAACCACGTGGCAAAATCACCAGTTAGTCACCCCCTCTCGGCACACACAAATAATTAGTAACCCACTCTCGGGAACCTGTGAGAACCTGCTGGATCCTACCTCTGAGTGTATCCCCCACCCAGTATGCACGTTCCTCATTTTTGTTATCCAGGTGTAGAACATGGGGCTTGCCATTCTTGAATTGCATTCTTTAATCACATCTGCCCACTTTCCCAGTGTGTGTTCAAATCTTGCTGGATTCGATCTCCGGCCCATCCCAGATGGGCCAAGAAACATGGGTGTAAGATGCTATATAACCCATATTGCCGGGGAGACTTTGCACAGGTCCTGCCCCCCAAAACAAGTCCGCCCCGTTCTATTTCTCACAACCCTTTTTTTTTAAAAAAACAGCTACACTAGTGATCCTTTTGAAAAATCCCGTGTTAAAGCCGCTCCTGAGCGAACGGCCAGGCAGGAGGCGCTTTATTTCTCCCACTTTCCCCCATCCTCCATCCTCCTTTTTCAAAAATTTTGCAGGTTGTGTAACCCCCATGCTCAGAATGGGTTGACCCAGAAAGGAGTGGAGACTCAAAGCAGCAGGAGGCTGCAGAGCTCATGTAGTTTGGAGGAGACAAGGCTACCAGACTCGGACCTTGATTTGTATAAGCCCTTAACACCTTGTTAAGGTAACTGCAATGTTGTTGGGAACTAGTGGGAAGGGAGTTGTTTATTTTTGCTATGTTGTAAATGTTGGAGTTTATTGTTTCAGGGTTTCTTTTTGTGGTTGTAATGGGTGAGAGTTCTCCTGGAAACCTTCATCATGTTGAATCCTGTTCATCAAGCCCTTGGAGTCTTCAGGAGCCAACCCACTTGCAAAGGAGAATTGGACTTGGCAGTATCAGTAGACTGTAAATATAAGGACTTGAAAATGCAACCTGAACAGGACCTTGAAGTGTGATGTTAAATGTTGATGTTTGATGTTATATGTTAAGAAAGTAAACCATTTTGTTTTTTTAAAAAAATTGTTGTTGCAAACTCATTCCAAGTTCTGCCCCACAGAACCCACAGATAGAGGTTACACTTGCACCTGCATAGCTACGCAGGTGCAGCTGGTCATACCGTGGGACATCGGTATAACTGTGGCAGTTCATTTCAGCCTGCATGTGATGCAGGACAATAAAAAAAGAGAAGCATCTCCAAGTGAAGGTGCGACAGAACCCCGGATTGTTTCTGTGGCCTCCGAACACTGCCTGTGTAACCTCTAACTGTGGGTTCTGTGGGCAGAACTTGGAAGGAGTTGCAAAGAACTAAATTTAAAACAAAATGGTTGACTTTTCTTAACCAATAACACTTATTAAACATTAACATTTAACATTAACACTTCACAGTCCTGTTGAGTTGCATTTCAAGTCGTTCTATTTACAGTCTACTGATAATGCCAAGTCCAATTCTTCTTTGCTGGTGGTTGGCTTATGAAGACTTCAGAGGCTTTGGTGAACGGGATCCAAGATGATGAAGGGGGCATCCATTGAAAATGCTGGGGGGAAGAATTAGGACTAATAAAAGGAAACACTTCTTCACGCAACGTGTGATTGGTGTTTGGAATATGCTGCCACAGGAGGTGGTGATGGCCACTAACTTGGATAGCTTTAAAGGGGGCTTGGACAGATTTATGGAGGAGAGATCTCTGGCTACCAATCTTGATCCTCCTTGATCTGGGATTGCAAATGCCTTAACAGACCAGGTGCTCAGGAGCAGTAGCAGCAGAAGGCCATTGCTTTCACATCCTGCAGGTGAGCTCCCAAAGGCACCTGGTGGGCCACTGCGAGTAGCAGAGTGCTGGACTAGATGGACTCTGGTCTGATCCAGCAGGCTAGTTCTTATGTTCTTATGTTCTTATGAAGGTCCCCAAAAGAACTCCCATCAACTACATACACAGAAAGCCCTGAAACAAGAAATTCTAACATTTACAATACAGCAAAAACAAACAACTCCCTTCCCACTAGTTCCCAACAACTTTGCAGTTACCTTAAACAAGGTGTTAAGAGCTTATAAAGAAATAAATCAAGGTCCCAGCCTGGTAGCCTTGCTTCCTGCAACTTCATGAGTTTTTGTAGCCTCCTGCTGCTTTGAGTCTCCACCCCTTTCTGAACATAGGGGTTGTACCTGCACGTAACACATGTGAATGGGAAAACAGGAAAAAGAGTTCCTTTATGACGACTGCAACCCATTCTACATTTGCGGTGCGGAAGGGGCCTCTGTCTTTCACTTCTTGTCCATCTCTTCCCCCACACTCTCACAGGGCTGTTAGCAATCTGTGGTGCGAATGCTCTACTTAATCATCCCAAACACCGTAATTTGCGGCACAGGGCATCAAATGTGTGTATGCCGCAAAGACAGCGTGACAGCATGTCATCTTCCTTTAATCCTATAAGCCGAATGATTTACCACTAAGTGCCCTAATGGATTTTTAATTAACGTGATTATCGCCCTCCTTGCCACAACGTATACAGCACTTGACCCTGCAGATAAAAGGCAAAGATTGGGCTCTGTGGACAGGCCTCAAAATTATACCCCGCAGGCATTTGAGAGGAGGAATCATCCGCCGGTGAAGAGCAATTGTCTGAAAGAACTCTCTGCTTCCTCCAAATCAGAGGCATATCTAGGGAAAATATAGCCCAGTAAAAAAACCTGAGTTCCCCCCCCCTTCCCCCCATATGGGCAGTTTCCCTCCACCATCATGACCAAACAACGTTTTTTTGCACCAGGTCTTGAAGTCAGTGTATGTGTAACCTCTTTCTGTGGGTTCTGTGGGGCAGTACTTGGAAGGAGTTGCAAAGAACTAAATTTAAACAAAACAGTTTACTTCTCTTAACAAATAACACTTTTATCTATCTATCTATCTATCTATCTATCTATCTATCTATCTATCTATCTATCTATCTATCTATCTATCTATCTATCTATCTATCTATCTATCTATCTATCTATCTATCTATCTATCTATCTATCTACCTACCTACTATCTATCCATCTATCCATCTATCCATCTATCCTCTATCCCTCTATCCCTCTATCCCTCTATCCCTCTATCCCTCTATCCCTCTATCCATCTATCTATCTATCTATCTATCTATCTATCTATCTATCTATCTATCTATCTATCTATCTATCTATCTATCTATCTATCTATCTATCTATCTATCTATCTATCTATCTATCTATCTATCTATCTATCTATCTATCTATCTATCTATCTATCTATCTATCTATCCATCTATCTATCTATCCCTCTATCCTCAATCGATCTATCTATCTATCTATCTATCTATCTATCTATCTATCTATCTATCTATCTATCTATCTATCTATCTATCTATCTATCTATCTATCTATCTATCTATCTATCTATCTATCTATCTATCTATCTATCTATCTATCTATCTATCTATCCATCGATCCATCCATCCATCCATCCATCCATCCATCCATCCATCCATCCATCCATCCATCCATCC
Organism: Sphaerodactylus townsendi; assembly: GCF_021028975.2. Classification (NCBI taxonomy): domain Eukaryota; kingdom Metazoa; phylum Chordata; class Lepidosauria; order Squamata; family Sphaerodactylidae; genus Sphaerodactylus; species Sphaerodactylus townsendi. The sequence continues at coordinate 63,054,834 of NC_059433.1, forward strand.
ATCCATCCATCCATCCATCCATCCATCCATCCATCCATCCATCCATCCATCCATCCATCCATCGATCTATCTATCCATCGATCCATCGATCATCTATCTATCTATTTATTGTTTAGTTTTATATACCGTCCTATCCACACACTTGGAGACTCTGGAAGTGATTATTGCAACAAAATTAAATCATGGTACATTTACTAAAACACAGTCAAAGAAACTAAACCAATTAAAATTCCAGCACAAATGAAGTTAATGAAATCCCCTTTTTTTAGAAACAGCGGTTAATACCAAGATTGAAAATCGGCTAGAAGGCGCCCAGCACAACCCATATTTAAAACCCTCACTAAACGGGAAGACTGCTGGCTCCCTCAATAAAAGATGTAAATAGAGGTGAGAACAGATGCGAGAACAGATGGGGGCACCATTCAACGGCTGGTTACTCCAAAGGCCCGGTGGAACAACTCAGTCTTACAGGCCCTGCGGAATTCTCCAAGGTTCCGCAGGGCCCGGACAGCTGGAGGAAGAGTGTTCCACCAGGCTGGGGCCAGGGCTGAAAAGGCCCTGGTCTGTGTGGAGGCCAGGTGTATCATTGAGGGGCATTTAAAAACATTTAACATGTACACTTTACAGTCCTGTTAAGTTTGCATTTTCAAGTCCTTATATTTACAGTCTACTGATATTGCCAAGTCCAATTCTTCGTGGCTGGTGGTTGGCTTTTGAAGACTTCAGAGGCTTGGGGAACAGGATTCAAGATGATGAAGGTTCCCAGAAAACTCTCCCCATTTACATACACAAAAAAACCCACCAAACAATAAGATTCTAACATTTACAATATAGCAAAAAAATAAAATAAAATAAACTCCCTTCCCACTAGTTCCCAACAACATTGCAGTTACCTTAAACAAGGTGTTAAGGCAGTGGTGGGATCCAAAAAATTTAGTAACAGGTTCCCATGGTGGTGGGATTCAAACTGTGGCGTACTGCCAATGGGGCTGGGCGGGGCACGACGGGGGCATGGCTGGGCATTCTGGGGCAGGGCATTCCTGGGTGGGGCTGTGGCAAGGATGCAGCCGCTGCTCCGGTCCTTGGGCGGGAAACGAATGCATGCAGGCGCAGGCTGCCACGCACGCCGGTGCCCCTCCTGCTAGACTGCTTCAAGTTCTGCGCGCTACTGCTGAGAGGAGGGGCGTCACTAAGGCAAAAATCACGTGGCAAAATCAGCAATTAGTAACCCCCTCTAGGCACACACAAATAATTAGTAACCTACTCTCGGGAACCTGCAAAACCTGCTGGATCCCACCTCTGTGAGGGTTGAGCCCTGAAATAGTACGGCTTGAGCAGAGGGAACAAGTGACATTAGACATTTTTGAAATATTATCAAAGAATAAAACACGGTAAGAAAAACAGAATGAAATCATGAAGATATGGACAAGTTGTGAGAATTGGATGAAGGAGACGGGAGTCAGAGAAGACATATGGATAAGAAGACAACAACGAATGAACTTACTGCTGTTTGGTTAAAGAAAAGTAAAACATAATATTAGGGGAGGGTGGGAGGGGAAAAAAAGGGAAAATGTATTGTTTGGAAATTATATCAGAAAGATGTAAATAGAATGATTATTTCAAACTATACAATAAAAATATTTTTTTTAAAAAGGGGGTTGGACTTGATGGCCTCTCTCTCTTCCAACTCTATGACTCTGTGGTTTGCACTGCTTGGATAATGGGGCCAGTTGTACAATCTCAGCTGTTTTAGCAACGTCAAAGCACTTGGGTGCCATTTGGTGTAGGTGTGCGATGTTTGTGTTTCCTGCACCCTGGCGGTGCGCTGCTGTCTTTCAATTCCGAGTTAGCCTTGGTCCGTATCAAGTCTATCGCAGCAGTTATCTATCAATAAAGCCATATGTGTTTCATTGCCTGGAATGCAATTGTAGCTGAATAGGCGTCTAACAAATAGAAACGGTCCCCGGAGAAAAGACAAGCTAGAGGCTAATTCAAAAATTAACTGCTCGGTCTGGCTATTTAAGGACCGTATCAGGGTGTGGGATCACTTGTTTGTTGAAAATACCTCCTTGAAGGGGAGAAAGCTTCTGGCCATAAGAGAAAGTTCACCAAATGTTTGCAACATTGATAGCGGGTGCCTTGCAGGCAGCGGCTGTTGATAAGCATCAACCTGTAGAACTGCATCCTTTCTGTGGTGGTTGTAAGGGGTCGGGGGTGGGGGTATGAGTGGGTTCCTGAGCAGGATTCAAGCACCTTAAGGTGGCCTTCACAGATGCCCTGAAAACAGAGGTGTATCTTGTCAAAATGGAGCCCAGGGGCAAAATCTGAATTTTCTGCCCCCCCACCCCGTGCCCAGGTCTACCGCCCGGAACCAGCAAGGCGCCCAGGTCTACTGCCTGGAGCTAGCGAGCACGGCCTGGGCACAGTGCCCCCCCACGTGATTAGATGGCTTGCGCCTGAGGACATGTGATACCCCATGTCCCTCTGGCAGATTCTATTAGCAGAGTTTAAAGCGGAGCTACTCTGTTAAGATGAGAAGGTCTATAGTCTTCTTGCACTCACTGCAACCTTCTACCGCACTTGGAAAAGAATACTCTCCACCCAAGATGTTCTTTCCATAGGGAGGTTTTACTTTAGCAGTTGCAAGGTTACACAGAACTATGCTATACAAGACCATTGCGTTCACATCCTGCCTGTGAGCTCCCAAAGGCACCTGGTGGGCCACTGCGAGTAGCAGAGAGCTGGACTAGATGGACTCTCTTCTGATCCAGCTGGCTTGTTCTTATGTTCTTCAGCAAGAACACAGCTGAACACACACACTGACCTTAGACTTAACTCAGTCACTGAACTTAGCATATACAATGCATTGCTTAAACAACCAACAGGATACTTTTCCACCGCCCCTGCAACAGCCTGTCATTGGTCTAGAGTCACAGTTGAACTCACCAATCATGTTAAAGGTTAACTGCTACTTGTCCCTAGACTTACTGTCTCCGGCCTTGCTGTTGGCAAACTTCTGCTAATTAGAAGATGACCCTTTTGTGAACCTTTATTTTATATATATATATATATATCATGACAGATACGCCCCTACCTGAAAACATGCCAGGGCATCTTTAGCAAGACTGGGCGAACTCCCCATTTCAACCAGCGGCTTCATCTATGGGAAGCTTCTGGGTGCCCACGTTGGCAGGACCCTGTTCATTGTGTTACGTTTATATGCTGCGCTTCCCGTTGCAGGCTCGGAGTATCTTGAAGATAATGCAATGCAGGCATGAAATTAATGCAATCCCTGCCCCCTTCCTTGCAACAAATGGGACTGATTCCAACTTTGGAAAAGTTTTCTCAGCACCGTTGGGTTTTATTGCAAGATTTGAGGAAGGCTGTTAAGGAGATGACAGTTTAGAAGGTCATTAATTGGGACATGTACACTCCACCCCCCCTCCAATTCAGGTTTTTGGGGATTCAGGTATTTTAGACCTAGAAATTTTCACAATTTCCAAAAAAGCTGAATCTTCATACCAGTATGTCCCCCCCCCCCCCCCCCCCGATCATTTTTTGAGGAATTAAGAACATAAGAACATAAGAACTGGCCTGCTGGATCAGACCAGAGTCCATCTAGTCCAGCACTCTGCTACTCGCAGTGGCCCACCAGGTGCCTTTGGGAGCTCACGTGCAGGAGGTGAAAGCAATGGCCTTCTGCTGCTGCTGCTCTTGAGCACCTGGTCTGCTAAGGCATTTGCAATCTGAGATCAAGGCAGATCAAGACTGGTAGCCATAGATCGACTTCTCCTCCATAAATCTGCCCAAGCCCTTTTTAAAGCCATCCAGGTGAGTGGCCATCACCACCTCCTGTGGCAGCAGATTCCAAACACCAATCACACGTTGTGTGAAGAAGTGTTTCCTTTTATTAGTCCTAATTCTTCCCCCCAGCATTTTCAATGAATGCCCCCCTGGCATTCTGAAAATATTCAGCTCCATTTTATTCTAAGAGGTATTTTTTCATTTTTGCGGGGGTGGGAATTCTAAAAAAATGCAGCTCTATTTTATCCTAAGGTGACTCTTTCCAGAGTTTTGGGGGCACTATTATTTAAGGCAGAGGCATCACATTTGCAACACCTCTGCTGCTGACTTTCATAGGAAGAACCCCAAAGTTTGGAAAAGATTGGGTCAGAAAGCCCAATTTTATGGGCCTCCAATTTTTTTCATGTTGGGGTCAATAAAATTGGACCCGCTGGCCCAATGTTTATCAAACTCGGGGATTCTTCTAAGAAGATCCACCAGCAGCTACAATGCAAACTTGAACCCTCCACCTTAAAAAAAACAAACAGCTCCGTGGAGCCCCACATGTCCTATAGACTGCAATGGAGGCATTTAAACAGTGGCTTGCAAATATGTGGAAGGATTTTTCCTTTTTGCTTCTGTGGGGCAGCCTTGCCAGGTAACAATAAGTGATTTCAGCTCAGCAACGTAATGAGGCGCAGGAAGCAGACGTTTTTCAAAGCAAAAGGATTTTATTGCAAGCGGTGGTCACAGCTCGGTTAGGAGAGAATCGCGCCCTTGCAACGCAGTGCAAGAACTTTTATTCCCAAACTTCAAAGGGGGCAAAAGGGGCAGGAAGTGGGAGGTGAGGGGGCAAGTCCCTCACCCAAACACCAATCAAAACAAGCAACATGAAAACAAGATGCATTTACAACTTCTGAAAAGGTTACAAATGTCGCTGTCAAGCGTCTTCCTGCGAGATCTCGCACAGGTGCTGAACGGAAAGCAGATACCGTACATTCATAAAATCCAGGTGGGCTCGTTGCTGCACCCAGCTAAGTCCCTTATCAGATGACTGTACTCCTTAGTAATACCCTGGAGCTCCCTCCCGGCATCGCTGTAACAAAGGAAAATTCAAACTGTCCAATGGTGGTCCCTGCACGTCTTCCAACGGCTGGGGAACTTTGGGTGCTGACAACAGATTCAATTTGCAAGTCCAAAGGGGGTCTTTGTCTTTGTCCAAGTGTCGGCTGGGCGTTGGTCTAAACTGCATTCCAGAGCCAACATTCTTGTCCTTTAATATCTGGCCACTGCTTTGGCCATCAGACACAAATTTCAAAAATAACATTTCTAAACTTAAACGTTAGGGAAACCTTAAAAGGATAAGCACATATACTTATAGGGCAGCTTTCCTGAACCTAACAAGAACAAAACCTTAAACTTAACTGGAGAACTTATTCAAACTAAAATCCTAAACAGTAAGAAAATCATACATTCAACTCTAAAGGGGCTTTTATTACATCCTAGAAAGGCATAAGCAAGAGGGAAACCATATAGCATTGGCACAAACACACATATGCGTTCTCTGTGAACCTTATGGAGGCTTCTGAAACACACAAGTCTCCACATCTGGGCATGGAGCCAGTGTAGCCGGGCAACCTGACTTCAGGAAAATATTTTGTTTATTTTCCTGGCGGTAACAATAGCTGCAGCAATCCTTACAAATCCAGCAAAAAAAGTCATTTTTTATCTGGCTTTGGTTTTTTTGCACTCTTTTCAAGGGGTGGCTTTTTTTCCAGCCAAAAAAGCTGTGAAGGCAAAATCAAAATGCACATTCCTAGCCATTAATACGTAGAGTCACCATAGGTCAGAAGGGACTTGACAGCTCACAACAGAGAGAAATTGCAAGCAAATCGTTGAGGCAATGAATGTGAGACGTTTGGCACAAAACAAGCCCTCCTAAGAAAACAATGCCTAATGGAGATTGCCTTTTTGGAGGAATTCAAAGCAAGCCTGCGATCAGAGCCGCCTGGAACGTGCAAGAATTCTGGCGAGTTGGAGCAGCAAACACGCAGCACGATGCACAAATGGGCCCCTTTCCGCTTTCCTTTCACGTGTCGCTCCTGTTGACTCCCGGCACTTCGCAGCTTTTTGTTGCCAGTGTGTCTGATTCATTGCTTTCTTGTCCCACTAGAACTGTGCTATTTTGTAAACTGACCCGAAAACAACGTTAAAACTCACATTCAAAACAGCATGAATACTTGAGGCCTTGATTCACACAAAGGAGAATCGGTGGTGGATTCTGCAAAGGGCAAATATCACAGGCGTAGGGGGCAATACAAATCTTTTTTTGGGGGGGGGGGGCTTTGCATAGGTCCTGTCCCCAAACCGAGTCTGCTCTGTATAATTTCCCTCAACCTGGGTTTTTTTTAATGTATCAATTTCTCAATGGATGCAACGTTAACAACTCCACAAACAACAAACGCGCTGCATCAACCGCTGCTTTATCAATTGCGCTAAGCCCACGTATAAAGTGCAATACATAAAGTGCCACCAGTGAAAAGTGCAAACAACATCAGAGCCTAGACTCTTACAATACGACACATATCACATCACCCTACAACATAGTCAAGGTGACTAAACGATGTCTTCTTCACTCGGTCCTATGTCTTCGTCCGTATAGGTACTTGGACGGGACCTCTTCTTTGAAGATAATCAATCACTTATCAATAGCTGCATATACTGCATTCCAGTCAGTAGAAGTAAGTCTGTATGGCAATGCCGGACGGTCACGAATAGAGATCCGTCAATTGAATATCCAATAATAAACGGGTTGCGCTACTGTAACCGTTTTCGATAGATTCTTCTTCAGATTACAATTCTTCGATCTTAATCGGGATAATTACTCAAGGTGACTCCTCACATCCACTCAATTACTCACGGTGACTTCCTCACATCCATTCCGTTTCAGTGAAGGGAAACTGAATGGATGTGAGGAAGTCACCTTGAGTAATTATCCCGATTAAGATCGAAGAATTGTAATCTGAAGAAGAATCTATCGACAACGGTTACAGTAGCGCAACCCGTTTATTATTGGATATTCAATTGACGGACTTGGCTCAGACCGGTCCGCATTGCCATACAGACTTACTTCTACTGACTGGAATGCAGTATATGCAGTTTTTTTTACTCACTAAATCAGTGTCCCTTTTGCAAAATGCTCCCACACGAACAACCAGGCAGAAATCAATTTATTTCCCTCCCTTCCACCACACCGCCCACCTGTCAAATGCCCTGACATTTTGAGCCAGCGTGGTGTAGTGGTCAAGAGCAGGTGCACTCTAATCTGGAGAACCGGGTTGGATTCCCTGCTCTGCCACTTGAGCTGTGGAGGCTTATCTGGTGAACTAGATTAGCTTGTGTACTCCCACCCACGCCAGCTGGGTGACCTTGGGCTAGTCACAGTTCTTCGGAGCTCTCTCAGCCCCACCCACCTCACGGGGTGTTGGTTGTGCGGAAGGGGGAAGGGAAAGGAGATTGTATGCCCCTTTGGGTCTCCTTACAGGAGAGAAAGGTGGGATATATACCCAAACTCTTCTTCTTCATTGTAAGGAGGCCCCCTTTTCTTTTTTAAATTTTGTGTGTTGCCCATGCGCAGCCATGTAGTTGCAGCTGATCATATCGTGGGACGATCAGCATGGCTGTGGGGGCTCATTTCTGCATGCTGGCGTAGCTAACCAAATTGTTCCCATGGACCCCAGTCGCTGCCTGCATGGCACACGTGTGAATGGGGAAAAGGAAAACGGATTCCTTTATAACGACTGCAACTCATTGTACGTTTGATGTGCAAAATCGACCAGTAAATAAACTGGATTGTCATAAGAACATAAGAACATAAGAACACGCCAGCTGGATCAGACCAGAGTCCATCTAGTCCAGCATTCTGCTTCTCGCAGTGGCCCACTAGGTGCCTTTGGGAGCTCACGTGCAGGAGGTGAAAGCAATGGCCTTCTGCTGCTGCTGCTCCTGAGTACCTGGACTGCTAAGGCATTTGCAATCTCAGATCAAGGAGGATCAAGATTGGTAGCCAGAGATCGACTTCTCCTCCATAAATCTGTCCAAGCCCCTTTTAAAGCTATCCAGGTGAGTGGCCATCACCCCCTCCTGTGGCAGCATATTCCAAACACCAATCACACGTTGCATGAAGAAGTGTTTCCTTTTATTAGTCCTAATTCTCCCTCCCCCCCCAGCATTTTCAGTGGATGCCCCCTGGTTCTAGTATTGTGAGAAAGAGAGAAAAATGTCTCTCTGTCCACATTTTCTACCCCATGCATAATTTTATAGACTTCAATCCTATCCCCCCTCAGACGTCTCCTCTCCAAACGAAAGAGCCCCAAACGCTGCAGCCTCTCCTCATAAGGAAGGTGCTCCAGTCCTTCAATTGTCCTCGTTGCCCTTCTCTGCACTTTTTCTATCTCTTCGATACCCTTTTTTGAGATGTCCAAATGAAAATGGTGTAAAACTGAAAAACAAAACCCCATCCCCCAATAAGTCAATAAAATACAGTTTCTGAGCCTGTTTTATCACAGAATCAAATGTTAAGGAATAAACCCTTAGTATCTAAGCTAGTGGACCAAGCATTTTGCCTCCACTATTTCTTCTGGGTTGGCATAAAGGCAATAAGTGACTGCTACTGTGACAAGACGTGCCAACGAACGCCTATGGCAGCCGCACTGAAGTTATTCCCCACATGGTTTCTTGTGTAATTTTCTTTGACCTTTACTCAAAGAAGCTGTCTTTTCCTTCCCAGCAAGTGATTCTTTAGCCATAGCCGCTTGGGAATTTGCCAGAGAAAGTGGTTTTCTGACTCATACCCGACTACACTCCGGAGTCGCGGCATCAGACCAACTTCCAAAGGGTTCTGTCTTCCAGCGAAAACAAATTTGCATTTGAGTGCTCAGTGAATAGACGGCATCCTCAGTTGACTTCTGAAAAAATGGTACAGCAATCTTCAGTAATGAATAACAAGAGGCACCAGACATTCAATTGCAACCAGGGATCATAAGAACATAAGAACATAAGAACTAGCCTGCTGGATCAGACCAGAGTCCATCTAGTCCAGCTCTCTGCTACTCGCAGTGGCCCACCAGGTGCCTTTGGGAGCTCACCTGCAGGAGGTGAAAGCAATGGCCTTCTGCTGCTGCTGCTCCTGAGCACCTGGTCTGCTAAGGCATTTGCAATCTGAGATCGAGGAGGATCAAGATTGGTAGCCAAAGATCGACTTCTCCTCCATCAATCTGCCCAAGCCCTTTTTAAAGCTATCCAGGTGAGTGGCCATCACCACCACCTGTGGCAGCATATTCCAAACACCAATCACACGTTGTGTGAAGAAGTGTTTCCTTTTATTAGTCCTAATTCTTCCCCCAGCATTTTCAATGAATGCCCCCTGGTTTTAGTATTGTGAGAAAGAGAGAAACATTTAACATTTTCTACCCCATGCATAATTTTATAGACTTCAATCATATTTTATAGACTTCAATCATATCGAATTAATACAGATGACATAATCGTATCTAGAGCCCTGGAGTGGCTTAGTTGGACTAGGATCTGAGAAAACAGAGTTCTCACTCAGCTATGAAGTTTACTGGGTGACATTGAATCAACACCACTGTCATAGAATCATAGAGTTGGAAGACCTCCCAAGGGCCATCAAGTTCAGCAAATGGGTCCATTTGAATTTTTTTTTTGTAGTTTGGGGTGTTTTTTCACGTTGTGGCCTGCAGGGGGCACATTTTTAAAGCTAGTGGCACCAAGATTTCAGGGTATCACTCTGAGACTATCCAGATGATATTACCAGAGTTTGGTGAAGTTTGGTTCAGGGAGGCCAAAGTTACGGACCCCCAAAAGGGGGTGCCACACACCCCAATGTTTCCAATGGGAGCTAACAGGAGATGGGGCCCTTTTGAGGGTCCATAACTTTGGCCCCCCTGAATCTAACTTCACCAAACCCGAGTGATATCATCAGAACAGTCTCAGGGTGATACCCTGAAATTATGGTGTCACTAGCTTTAAAAATTCAGCCATGACAGGCACCCCAAGAAATTTCCCCAAGATTATCTGTTCTGCAGTGCCTTGGCTCCATTGTAGCCTATGGGGAATTTCTGAGTGTGTAAGCAGGCTGCACATTTTTTAAGATAGAGGCACCAGACTTTCAAGGTGGTTCCAGGAGGCCCTCCTGGTAATAGCATCCAGGCTTGGTGGACTTTGCTTCAGGGGGTTCAATTTTATGGGCCCCCAAAAGGCTTATTTTGTTTCCCTGCTCCTGCACGTGAAGCCTGCTGGCTGAGTTCTCTCAGAACTCTCTCAACCCATGCCTCCCCACCTCCAGAAGCAAAGTTCACCAAGCATGGATGCTATTACTTGAAAATTTGGTGCCTCTATCCAGAGGTGGGATCCAGCAGGTTCTCACCAGTTCCCGAGAGTGGGTTACTAATTATTTGTGTGTGCCGAGAGGGGGTTACTCATTGGGTCTGCTTTTCCGTTAGAAATTCTATTAGGTCCAAAAATCCTGTTGTTTCTTTTGTGGCTGGTTAGTGAAGGTAGAAAACGGGATAATTCTCCCTGTTGGGCTGTTTTAAAAACATGTTTTAGTAATATGGTAAAGTTCCTTGTTTAAGGAAAGTATCCTTCTTTTGATTTCTAGAAACAAAATTAAGTATTTGAAAGTATTAAGTATTTGACAGGCAGTCAATTAGAGGAGAAGTAGTTGTTTCTGTTGGCAGTAGACGATAGGACTTGCTATAATGAGTTTAAATTATGGACAGAATGATACCAGCTGGAAATTAGGAACTTTTTTATTACAGTAAGAGTTTTTTACAGTAACAGAGAAATTATTAATGCCCCGCCCCCGGAATGCCCGCCAACGCCCCATTGTACCCCGCCCAGCCCCATTGGCGCTACGCCACTGTTTGATTCCCACCACCATGGGAACCTGTTACTAAAATTTTTGGATCCCCCCACTGCCTCTATCTTCAAAAATGTGCAGCCAGTGCTTACACACTCAGAAATCCCTCAGAATCTGCCAGGCTCTTCAGCAAGTTCTATGGTGGGAAAAATTACTTTTCCCACCATAAACTTCAGTGGAGCTTGCTGTTATGCCCAGATGGCTCTGTAGTAGAGGTTTCAATGGGAGGCACTCTGGTGGAGGCCTTGCTCTAGGTAGGGGCACTTATTTCCTGTAGGGAAACTAGTGTGAATCTCCTGAAAGCAACCAGCCAAATTTGCTCAAGTTTGCTTGGGAGGGGCAAATGCTGTGGGCATCAGGTTCACCTTCAACTGGGCGCTCACAGCATTTGCTTATCTGGGTGAACCAGATGTGTTTCCACACTCCTGCATTCCTGCTGGGTGACCTTGGGCTGGTCACAGTTCTCTCAGAACTCTCTCAGTCCCACCTGCCTCACAAGGTGTTGGTTGTGGGGAGAGGAAGGGAAAAGGAGTTTGTAAGCTGCGTTGAGACTCCTGATGGGAGAGAAAGTGGGGTATAAATCCAAACTCTTCTCCTCTTCTAATAGCTAACTAGCTATGTCCTTCGAGTCAGCTTCCTGGATCTTCTGTGACTCACAAAAGATGCTCAGTGTTCATCGCTGCATTCTGAGCTCCCCTCTCTTTACCTGAGCATTTACAAACTGTTATTTTGCTGTCAGCCTGGGGAGTCCCTTGAGATTTCAGCTCCCCCCCTCCCAAAGTGTGAGTAACCACACTGATCTCCCCAGCTGACAAGCACTCAGAGTTAAGAGAATGGTGACATTAAAATTACATGTGTGAGGTTCTGGGAAATCAACTCTGAGAAAAATGGCGAGCAACTTCTTTTGATTGATGAATGTACTTTAGAAAGGGGGAAAAAAGTATTCATCGGATGTTGACCAAATTCAGCTCTAAGGGAAGTGCGGTGGTTCTTCATAATAATTAAGCATTTAGATGTAACAACTTTTAGGTTCCGTCATCTTTCAAGAAATGTCTTTTTCTTAGCCCACAATCATACCATCACTAATCTAGGAATCAGCAAACTTCCTTTGTTTTCTTGTTCTTTATATTTTATCTGTTACACTTGTTAGGGTAGCCAATTCTGGGTTGTTTATCTGTTACACTTGCTAGGGTAGCCAATTCTGGGTTGTTTATCTGTTACACTTGCTAGGTAGCCAATTCAGGGTTGTTTATCTGTTACACTTGCTAGGGTAGCCAATTCTGGGTTGTTTATATGTTACACTTGCTAGGGTAGCCAATTCTGGGTTGTTTATCTGTTACACTTGCTAGGGTAGCCAATTCTGGGTTGTTTATCTGTTACACTTGCTAGGGTAGCCAATTCTGGGTTGTTTATCTGTTACACTTGCTAGGGTAGCCAATTCTGGGTTGGGAAACTCCTTAATATTTGGTGGTGGAAACTGGGGAAAGCAAGGTTTGGAGAGAAGAGGGAACTTTATTTATTTATTTATTTATTTATTGGTTGAACTTATATACCGCCCTCCCCCGGAGGGCTCAGGGCGGTGAACAACAAAACAAAATAGAGCACATAACCAAAACTAAAATCCGGTAAATATTAATTAAATTGGCTCTATATAAATAAAATACCCCACCTCATTAAAACGCAGCATACTAAAATCAACATAATAGATGGCGTCCTCTATCAATCCCCTAAAAACCAGAAAGGGGAGGGGAGCGGCAGGATCCACTGATGTAACAGATTAGGTATAATGTAGTGGTCCTGACCTCCACGTAGTGTCTGAAGATCTGCTGGCATTACACTGTTCTCCAGGTGACAGAGGCAGAGAAAATGGCCATTTTGGAAGGTGGAGTCTTCAGCATTGTATTCCATTGAAGTTCTTCCCCTCACCAACCCTTCTTTCCTCAGGCTTCAACCCCAAAATCTCCCAGCATTTCCCAACCCAGAGCTGGTAACGCAGGAAAATGTCATCGAGTCTGCCTTGCAAAGCAGCTATTTTCTTCAAGGGAACTGAATTCTGACCTGGATCTAGACAGGTGTGCTTTGTTTGTGACTTCCTGCATGACGGGATGGACTTGATGGCCCTTGTGTTCTTTTCCAACTCTAGGGCCCCTTCCGCACGAGCCAAATACGGTGCCCTGGGGATGGCAAAAACGCCTTCCCCAGGGAGCCGTTCGCACAGGGGGCGCAGCTGCTTTGCAGTCACGCCGCCCTCGCTCCGCCCGAGCTGCGCGAAGCTGCGGTTTTCCGACCTCGCTTCCCCAGCGAGGTTTTCGGGAAATGGCGGCTTCAAGCCGCTGCCATGCGAACGGCACCGGCTCGAAGGCGCCCTCCCTCCCCCTTTCCACTGTGCATGTACCATTTCTGTGGCCGTCTGGTGCGTCGCCGAGGCCTGGGGACACGCCCCCCTGCCCTGCGATGCCGGAGCAGTCACGCAGGGCAGGGGGCGTGTCCCCAGGCCTCGGCGATGTGCCGGACGGCCACAGAAACGGCAGGTCGACCAGGCGACGGCGCTCCGCGGCGCCGTCTTCCCGGTTGTTTCTGGGACCATTCGTGCATACTGTCCCAGAGGGGTTGGCGTCATGTACGCCGACCCAACCCCAATCAGGCCATGCAGAAACGGCCTATGATTCTCTGATTAGTGAACATAGTGTGTAGTGAAGAAGCTACCAGATCCGAGTTGAGATTCTAGCCACTATGTGGTATCTCGGGATGCCCTGGAATATTAGCTCATGTCTAGACTACAAAGGTGAATTCCTCTGGAGTAGATGGATGCTTTGGAGAGAGGCTCTGTGGAATTTTACCCACTGAGGTCCCTGTCTTCCTTGGGTTCCATGCCTAGGCCTCTAGGAGTTTCCCAATCTGGATCTGGAAACCCTATCTCTCCACCTCCGTCACCCACCCACCACCCACCATTGGCAGGGGCCACTGGGCAATCTTTGACGTGAGGTATGGCTGATATATGATTGTGGCTGTCATATGTAGTCACACACACAAAGCCTTTATTGGCATCATACAGTAAAACATTTTGTAACCAGAAACATTTTACAACCAGAATAACATAGTTACAGTTCAAATAACCATCATTTAATATAAAAATCTCCCTTAACAGATGTACCAATTATATCCAACAGAAACTTGGCAACTAATTCAGAAAAATCCTGATTTGATCCATCCAGGAAATACTTTATCCTTTGATCATTTGTCATAACTACATTAAAAGATGTAACCAATGGTCGATACTTATACCTTAAGTATTCCCTATTTGGACAGTGAAACATGATATGCTCTAGTGTTTCTACTTGTATGCTGTTGCGAGGGCATAATCTTTCAGTCTTTGGTATTTTTTGGAATCGATCCTCGAGTAAGGCGGCAAAATATTGAATCTTGCTAAAGAGAATTATTATTTATTATTATTATTATTTTATTAGACTTAATAAACCGCCCAACCCCCAAAGGGCTCTGGGCGGTGTACAATGAGACATAAAACAAATACAATATAAGGTCTCATAATTACAATATAACAATAAAACATTAAAATTCATTAAAATACATTATAGCACGTCTTAATCTAAAATTAATCATATAGAGTAAATAATGAGACATACAACCCTTTGCTTTAACTAGTGATTGCATATGTAGTCAATTTGCCTGCTGCATGTTGTTGCCTTGAAATATGCTGTGTAACTTCAGACGAGTTGCATGAAAGACCCTTTAGCCTATTTCTTGTATATCTAATCAAAATGTTAATCCTATTTTAACTGATCAAATGTCTTAAAATGAAACCGCACCAGTGTTACATAATACTTTTATTAGCAACGCATGGTTTTTATTGATACTTTTAGTCGTAATGTATGGCTTTTATTGTTGTATGACCATATTAAAATTTGAATTTGAACTATGCAGTGCATCTTTTATGCACTCTCTGTGCTTAAGAGGGACTTCCTGTTTCCTGCCAGCCATCCAGTGAGACTAGGAACTTCCGAAGTTAACATCCCACAAACCTTTAGCATGAAATATAAGGTGAATTTACCGTAAGGGGATATAAATCCAGAACTGCACACCCACAAATCCTGTGCCACTTCTTGATATAAAGATCTCTGAGCTGTTGTGTGCCTTCCATCTTGGCAATCTGTTATTCTGGGCAGAAATCTTTCACCCCACCCCTGAGGAGTGGGAACAAGCAACGTCATTGAAGATGCCTGCCTTAATCACATGAGAAATACCCAGGGAAACATGCTGGTGCAAATGTAGCCTGAGAATGCACCATTTGACTGGGCTGGATATGCTGCGGACAGTTTGGTTACTGGCTTTTTGGCTACTCCCACTTCCAGGGGTCCCTTATATGGTGCTTGTGTGTTACCAGATAATCCTGTGGTATGACAGGGACAGCTGTTTCTCGGACAGTGTAGTACCCATCCTTTCTAGAGGTGTCATGGACAGTACAAGCTAAGATGGATGCCATATCCTGAGTCTGGCTTTGACTCATCAAGACATTGTCCACTGCATTGTTCTCTCTTGAGAAGAGAAACTCTTCATTGTGTAGGAAGATTGACTCTCTTAACATAGCAAGAGTATCAAAATCTATATATATATAAAATCTAACAGTTCGTTTTTCTGCTGACAGGTAATCACCCAAACTACTGGACCGATTGCTTTGAAATTTTCACACAATGTCGCATTCATGTGCAGCCAGGTTTTCATGCTGTTTCCACACCTCCTGTTGTGTACATGTCACAACTGTGCCAGTTATTGTGTACATGCCACACATGTGACAGTTGGGACCACAGTTCTGTTCCGCAACAGTGCCATCTACTGGCCATCAAAGCAACACCGATACAAGGGAACCAACCATGCCTTCCTTGAAAACCACTGCCTTATGGAGTGAAAGGGATGGGGCGGGCCATCTGCACATGGCCCACCCACCCTAGTGGAGGAAGGGGAAGGTGAGGGAGGGTCCAGGGGTTTGCTAGACCAAACGCTCTGAAATTTGAACACAACATAGCTCATGCCTCCCAGCATGTTTTACGCTAGATAATTCGCCTGCAAGGGAAGTGAGTGAAAGGGACTAGACCAGCCACCTGCACATGGCCCACCCACCCTAGCAGAGGAAGGGGAACATTAGGGAGGGACTGGCTGGGTTGCCATGCAAGGGAACCGTAGAGAGGGAGGGGAGCGAGTGGCCCCTTGCCACTCCCCTCCTTTGCAATCATTGTGCAATGACACATGTTCGAACCATTCACTTGCCCTTTTCTTTCTTTTCCACTTCACCAGACTCAGCCACAGCAACGTGTGGCTGGGCCCGCTAGTCTATATATATAAAAATCTAACAGTTCGTTTTTCTGCTGACAGGTAATCTCCCAAACTACTGGACCGATTGCTTTGAAATTTTCACACAATGTCGCATTCACGTGCGGCCAGGTTTTCATGCTGTTTCCACACCTCCTGTTGTGTACATGTCACAACTGTGCCAGTTATTGTGTACATGCCACACTTGTGACAGTTGGAACAACAGTTCTGTTCCGCAACAGCGCCATCTGCTGGCCATCAAAGCAACACCCTCTGATACAAGGGAAACAACCATGCCTTCCTTGAAAACCACTGCCTTATGGAGTGAAAGGGATGGGGCAGGCCATCTTCAAGGTACTGGTGTTGACCTTCAAGGCCTTACGCGGCCTGGGACCCTCGTATCTCCGGGACCGCATCACCCCATATGTCCCTGCACGGCCTCTTCGCTCAGTAGAGGCCAATTTATTAGTGGTCCCTGGCCCCTCGATGATGCGGCTGGCCTCCACGCGGGCCAGGGCCTTTACAGCTCTGGCCCCGGCCTGGTGGAACACCCTTCCTCCGGCTGTTCGGGCCCTGCGGGACCTTAATGAGTTCCGCAGGGCCTGTAAAACGGAGCTGTTCCGCCGGGCCTTTGGAGAGACCAGCCGCTGATATGGTGCCCCCAGCTGGCCCTTTCATCTGGGTCTACTATCCAATGTGACTTGCCGCCCTCCTCCCCCTCTTTCCTGGGGAGAATTTTAAAAGTGGGGTTGATCGGACGCCTCTATTATTCTATTATTACTATTATTATTATTGTCATTGTTATCGCTGTTTTAAAGGTTTTAATAATTTATTTATTCTATGTTTTATGTTGTACACCGCCCAGAGCCCCTCGGGGATGGGGCGGTATAAAAGTTTAAATAATAAATAAATAAAATAAATCTGCACATGGCCCACCCACCCTAGCAGAGGAAGGGGAAGGTGAGGGAGGGTCCAGGGGTTTGCTAGACCTAATGATCTGAAATTGCAACACAACGTAGCTCATGCCTCCCAGCGTTTTTTTACGCTAGATAATTCGCCTGCAAGGGAAGGGAGTGAAAGGGACAGAACCAGCCCGCCTGGACATGGCCCACCCACCCTAGCAGAGGAAGGGGAACATTAGGGAGGGACCGGCCGGGTTGCCATGCAAGGGAACGGGAGAGAGGGAGGGGAGCGAGGGGCCCCTTGCCTCTCCCCTCGCTTGCAATCATTGTGCAATGACACATGTTCAAACCGTTCACTTCCCCTTTTCTTCCTTTTCCACTTCACCAGACTCAGCCACATCAATGCGTGGTCGGGCATGCTAGTTTCATATATTTAGCCTGCCCAAACTCGGTAGTCCCTTGCCAAGTGTATTCTGAGCTGCCTTGGGTTCGGTTGCACTGTGTGCCCAGTGTTTTCTGAACCCAGTGTGGTTCAATTACGCCATGCCCAGCACTCTGCCCCTCTCCTCTTGGGCGCAGGCATTGGACTCTCCCTTCTCAGACCTTTTTTATCTTCTGGACCAGGTAATTGTCACCCTTCCTGCACAGACGTACACCATTCCAAAACTATCCCTCTTGTCTTTCTAAATCCTAAACATTTACAATTCTCTATGTGTATTTGCCACTTGGTGGTGTGCGGCATTCATTATTTTACTTGACAGTAAAATGGTTAAAACTTCTAATTCTGGTCTCCTGCAGCTTTCTACGGAGAAAGACCTTTGTAAACGCTGGTAGAAGATCTCGCAACCTGTGCCTCTTGCATTACAAGGTCTGTTCCTAGCTATTTCCCCCCCCATTTACAGATCCCCCCCAATTCAGGTAACATGTGGGCATCATGGCATCTGCTGACACCTTTCCTAACACCTGTCCTGTGTTTTTAAAAAGTGGGTGGGGCCAGACGGTTAGGGCAAAATGGTGTTGAAATACATGCAAAAGAGCAGAAAGTCGAGCCTTTGCAAAAAAAAAGATGTGTGTGAAAAACTGGCAGTAAGCGTGGAGCCTCGAATCAAAATTCTGTGCAGAAGTATCTATCTCTATCGAAGAGATAGAAAAAGTGCGGGGAAGGGCAACGAGGATGATTGAAGGATTGGAGCACCTTCCTTATGAGGAGAGGCTGCAGCGTTTGGGACTCTTTAGTTTGGAGAGGAGACGGCTGAGGGGGGATATGATTGAAGTCTATAAAATTATGCATGGGGTAGAAAATGTCGACAGAGAGAAATTTTTTCTCTCTTTCTCACAATACTAGAACCAGGGGGCATCCATTGAAAATGCTGGGGGAAGAATTAGGACTAATAAAAGGAAACACTTCTTCCTTACGCATTACGGGATTTGGTGTGTTTGGAATATGCGGCGACAGGAGGGGGTGATGGCCACTCACCTGGATAGCTTTAAAAAGGGCTTTATGGAGGAGAAGTCAATCTCTGGCTACCAATCTTGATCCTCCTTGGTTTCAGATTGCAAATGCCTTAGCAGACCAGGTGCTCGGGAGCAGCAGCAGCAGCAGCAGAAGGCCATTGCTTTCACCTCCTGCAGGTGAGCTCCCAAAGGCACCTGGTGGGCCACTGCGAGGAGCAGAGTGCTGGACTAGATGGACTCTGGTCTGATCCAGCAGGCTAGTTCTTATGTTCTAAGTATTGCCTGTTGTTCAAAAAAGACGGGCAGCATGAAACACTGTGAGGGCTGCAATGGACGCAGAGAAAGGGAGAGAGACTGCCACAGAAGTTTGCCGTGAGTACTCTTGCATATGGGCTATCATGAGTACTCTTGCATATGGGCTATCGATCTTCCAGCAGGGGTGCATGCACTCAGCCCAGGTTGCCGCAAAGGCACTTTTAGACAACAGTTGATGGTAGAGATTACGGCTGCTGCATTTTTTTTTTTGAAAAAGGAAGAAGTATGTCAAAAGAAGCTCGGGCCGGAAATTAAATATCCCATCATTTCTGTAAATGATAGCCGTGAAGTCTCTAGCGGAGGAGACCGAGCCGAAGTAATAAAATAGGAGTAATCTATGTATTGGAGGGGGGGGATGGGAGGGCGGAGAGGGGGCTCAGAGCAATCAAAAAATCTATCAGTGGAGGCCGTTTTTCATCTCAGCCTGTCTCTTTCAACAGAAAAACTCATATTTCTCCTGGTTGGGGTGACATCAGTTTTTAGCTAGCCAGAAACAGGACCGCTAGCTGCATTTTCGCTGAAATCTCTTTTTCTCCCTCCTCACGCAGCCCCTTAGTGCAGGCTGGTAGCGGGGCTCGATAGAAACTTCCGTACGAGTTTGATTTTGAACTTCATGGAATAGAGAAGAAGAAGAAGAGTTTGGGTTTATATCCCATCTTTCTCTCCTGTAAGGAGACTCAAGGTGGCCTACAAGCTCCTTCCCCTTCCTCTCCCTACAACAGACACCTTCTGAGGTAGGTGGGGCTGAGAGAGTACAGAGAGAACTGTGACTAGCCCATGGTCACCCAGAAGGAATGTAGGAGTGTGGAAACACATCTGGTTCACCAGATAAGCCTCTGCCACTCAGGTGGAGGAGTGGGGAATCAAACCCGGTTCTCCAGATTAGAATCCACCTGCTCTTAACCACTACACTACGCTGGCTCTCTTGTCTTCCTCATCTATCTTGTACCTCTGGAATGTTCTTGGGGTTTTGTTCAGGAACATGAACTCATAGCGGCTGCCGTTGTGGGCTGATATGATATTGTGCTGAGGGTAAAGAACAGAAGTGTGGAGACCAGGATCAGGAAGCCCAATCCAGAGCCCCCGGTGGTAGGACACAGCACTGCTTTGGTGCCGCCCTGCTGTCTCCAAGAGGGCTTCTCTATGATTCTCGGTAGTGCAGGGAGGCAGAATACAAAGAAAGGCTCGCTTCTGCCAAAAAGCCCTCCATTGCAGGCTATGCTCATAGGTTGGGGTGGAGAAGTTGCCTTGGTCTGTCTCAATAACTAGTTCCTTCCAAGATGCCCTGCTCAACAGTATCTAAACTTGGAGAATTTGTATTTGGTGCTGGGATCTCAACATAGACAAGGGTCTATCCCAGTGATGGTGAACCTTTTTTGAGACCGGGTGCCCAAATTGCAACCCAAAACCCACTTATTTATTGCAAAGTGCCAACACGGCAATTTAACCTGAATACTGAGGTTTTTGTTTAGAAAAAAATGGTTGGCTCCAAGGGAGTAAGCTTGGTGGTAGTCAGTGGCTTTGCTTTGAAGCAACCGTGCAACACTTCAAATGGATGGATCACGACCCTAGGAGGATTTAGAAGCAAGCCCCATTGCCAGCAACTGAGCTTACTCCCATGTAAAGGATTGTGCTTTAGTTCTTCCCATGAAAATCAGCGGGGTTTAACAGCACTTAACAGGGTTACCTACACATCGTGCCCAGTGGCCTAGGCCAGTCTAGATGTGTGTGGGGGCAATTCCCCCCCACAACAAACTCTGTGCACACGTGCACACAGAGCGGGCTCTAAGTGCCACCTCTGGCACCCGTGCCACAGGTTCGCCATCACTGGTCTATCCCAATCTGTTGGTGTCTCACCCAACCAACAGCCCAGTTGTTTCCTTTCTTGACCACTGGAGATTCCCAGGCTGATATTTCTAGGTTATTTCGATATCAATATTGTCTGGTATAGCTCATATTTTAATGGCCGCCATGACAACCGTAGGGCCATCTCAGGTAATAGCTGATCCCACACATACAGCTGGGCATACATTTGATTTGGTGTTCTGCACAAGGTGTGAGTCATCTGATCTGGAGGTGGACTACATTAATATAACTCTGATTGTTGTTGGCAGATGTGGTAGGGTTTAGGCAGAAAGAGGCTCAAACTAGGGTTGCCAACTTCAGGTGGAGAATTTCATGGATTTTTTAAGGGTAAAGATCAGGGAGGTCATGTTTTGGAGGACCTCATCAGGTTATCAGGGAGCAGCAGTGGTGTAGGAGGTTAAGAGCTCATGTATCTAATCTGGAGGAACCGGGTTTGATTCTCCGCTCTGCCGCCTGAGCTGTGGAGGCTTATCTGGGGAATTCAGATTAGCCTGTGCACTCCCACACACGCCAGCTGGGTGACCTTGGGCTAGTCACAGCTTCTTGGAGCTCTCTCAGCCCCACCTACCTCACAGGGTGTTTGTTGTGAGGGGGGAAGGGCAAGGAGATTGTCAGCCCCTTTGAGTCTCCTGCAGGAGAGAAAGGGGGGATATAAATCCAAACTCCTCCTCCTCCCTCCTCCTCCTCCTCCACCTCCCCCTCCCCCCCCCCCCCCCCCCCCCTTTTTCTTTTTCTTCTTCTTCTTTTTTTTCTTTTTCTTTTTCTTCTTCTTCTTCTTCTTCTTCTTCTTCTTCTTCTTCTTCTTCTTCTTCTTCTTCTTCTTCTTCTTCTTCTTCTAATGCTATAGAGTTCAGCCTCCAAAGCAGCCATTCTCTCCGGGGTGGGGGGGGGGGCTGGCCTCTGTATTCTGAAGGTTAGTCATAATTCCAGATCTCCTGGTCCCACAGTGGGGGCAGTCAACCCCAAATCAATCTGAATTTGGACAAATTTCTTGATGGGTTAGTGGGATGTCTAAATTGGCAATTGGCAACCCAGCCTTGAAAAGATTATATTTTTACTATCACATGCTGATTCTTATGTTACTTATAGAGTGTTTTTGCTTGTTCTGCAAAAATAATAAAGGGTCAGTGAGATCTCTATGGCCCCTTCCGCACACGCAAAATAATGCATTTTCAAACCACTTTCACAACTGTTTGCAAGTGGATTTTGCCATTCCGCACAGCTTCAAAGAGCACTAAAAGCAGTTTGAAAGTGCATTATTCTGCATGTGCGGAAGGAGCCAAAGAGAGCAAGACTACATAACTGATTAGTGTCAATGTTGTAGTTAATTTGTAATTTGTTTTGTTTTAACATTTAGTGAAATGCTCATTTTATTGGCTTACTTTTACTTTTAACATTTCGTTGTTCTTACTGCATTTGTTTTGCAGTGGCTTTTGGCTACACACAAGTAAAATTCGACTTGACTTGAGTACTGAAAACAACGGGAACATTTTCCTTTAAAGTTGGATTTTTTGGGAGGGGGACACATGGAAAATCCCACCCTTCTTTCCAGCTTGGGGCTAAAACTCCAGCAGCAGCATCTGGAAAATGATGGGGGGGAATACATTTAGTTCCATCTACCCATCTCCAAAAGAATCCAAAATAACAGCAACGTGCTTTGCTCTCCACATATATTACTCTCCCCCTGCCCACCCGGCTGCCAAGAACAATATATTGCAAAGCTATCTGGTAAATTTAAGTGGAAAAATTTGGCACGTACTGTTCTTAGCACAGATGTTTCAGAACAATGTTAAACAAGCATTAAATCACCTTAAAGTACATAAAAATCATCTTCAGGCATTTCCCCACTTTCCCCCAAGGTAGCAATCTTGTCATCTTTGGTATAATTATGTAACACATAATCCTCGTTTCCATTTGCTTAAACCATGGGTGTTTTTGGGTGATTTTTAATGTTTCTCTTTCTTTCTCTCTCTTATCATCTCTAAGTGGTTTAAATAGCAGATAAGTCCTAATGGTTATGCATGGGGTAGAAAATGTTGACAAGAGAGAAATGTTTCTCTCTTTCTCACAATACTAGAACCAGGGGGCATACATTGAAAATCCTGGGTGGAAGAATTAGGACTAATAAAAGGAAACATTTCTTCACGCAAAGTGTGATTGGTGTTTGGAATATGCTGCCACAGGAGGGGGTGATGGCCACTAACCTGGATAGCTTTAAAAGGGGCTTGGACAGATTTATGGAGGAGAAGTCGATCTTTGGCTACCAATCTTGATCCTCCTTGATCTGAGATTGCAAATGCCTTAGCAGACCAGGTGCTCGGGAGCAGCAGCAGCAGAAGGCCATTGCTTTCACATCCTGCCTGTGAGCTCCCAAAGGCACCTGGTGGGCCACTGCGAGTAGCAGAGTGCTGGACTAGATGGACTCTGATCTGATCCAGCAGGCTTAAGAAATATCAAATATCTTATGTTCTTATGTTCTAATGGTTAAGAGAAGCACATTGTCTTGCTTAGAAACTGAGGTTTTTAATATAGCAGAGACGCCCCAGAAGAAGTCAAATATGGGATGATTTACTATTTCATGTGAAAACAACTCATGTGATTCAAATATCTTATGTTCACATGTGATTCAGATACTTCAGGGGGAAAAACCCCATTTAGTTGGAAAACCTGTTACTTTTATCAGCCTCTGTAACTGAGGTTCGGCACTCTGTGCCCTCAGAAGATTGTAATGGTACTAGGAACAATCAGATTTTATTTTAAAAATGTTGTTTTTGAACTCTTGTCAGAACAGTGTTAAATGCACATTAAAAAAAAAACTAGAAACTGAAGCCTCACAAATCTTGCTGAAAGTGGTAGGGGGAACTCTACATTTTCCTGGATTGGACCAAATGTCCCTGGAACTCAGCATTCCGTTTCCAAAGTTAAATGGTTCTGGGAAGTTCATGTAGGGGCATATATCCAGAGCTCCATGTTTATTTGTTTGTTTGTTTCTTTATTTATTATTTAGACTTCTATACCGCCCCATTCCCAAGGGGCTCCGGGCGGTGTACAACATAAAATCTCAGTACAATGCATATATACACTTATAAATATAGTTACTAAAACCTTTAAAAACAGCAGTAAAAATAAGGAGAGTTGTCCAACAACCCCAATTTTAAATTCTTCCCATGAGGGAGGGTACGGCGAGTCCCATTAGAGAAAAGAGGGCCCAGATGTTAAGAGCCAGAAAAAGGGGGGGCACCTTCAGCGGCTGGTCCCTCCAAAGGCCCGGCGGAACAACTCGGTCTTACAGGCCCTGCGGAACTCGCCAAGGTCCCGCAGGGCCCGGACAGTTGCTGGGAGGGTGTTCCACCAGGCCGGGGCCAGAGCCGTAAAGGCCCTGGCCCGCGTGGAGGCCAGCCGCATCATTGAGGGGCCAGGGACCACCAGTAGATTGGCCTCAGCCGAACGGAGAGGCCGTGTGGGGACATATGAGGTGATGCGGTCTCGAAGATACTGTTGCTGTCCCTAGCATCTGTTATTGAGGTATACTACCTCACCTCCATCAACCTTTATTGGCATTGAGAAACAATTATTATTATTATTATTATTATTATTATTATTATTATTATTATTATTATTATTATTATTATTATTATTATTATTATTATTATTATTATTATTATTATTATTATTATTTATTATATTTCTAAACCGCCCTCCCCCGAAGGGCTCAGGGCGGTGAACAAACAGATAGATAGAGCACAATAAAATCAATAATCATTAAATAACGGTTCTATATACTTAAAACCAACCCATTAAAATGCATGCGTTCTAACATCAGATATATCGATGGTGTCCTATTATTAAAACATCCCCTAAACGGAAGAGGGGGAAGAGAGAGAAAGAAGTGAGACAGCAGGGTCCATACACAGATGTTATAGGGGCATCAGCGACTGGACTCCCCAAAGGTCTCGTGGAACAGTTTCTCTGTGCTTGCAGGTGGCCCCCTGGCGGAAATCTTCATTAAGATCCAGCAGGGCCCTCGCGATAGCTGGAGGTAGAGTGTTCCACCAGGCAGGGGCCAGAGCTGTAAAGGCTCTGCCAACCCGAGTGTGTGGAGGCCAGCCATGCGTCTGTGAGGGGCCGGGATCACCAGTAATTGGCCTCTGCTGAACGCACTTGAGGAGTCGCATTTGGAAGACATATGGGGCAAGACTGGTCCCTGTAGGTACGGAGGTCCCAGGCAGCGCTAGGCCTTGAAAGGTCCAATACCAGCACCTTGCCGAAATAGATTTGGGAATTCAACCGGGTAACCAGTGCAGGCGGCAAGCAACACAGGTGAAATATGATCTCTAGCGGCACCTCCTGTGAGCAGGCGGGCCGCCGCATTCTGGACCAGTTTTAATTTCCGAATCAGGCGCAAGGGAAGGCCTGCGTGAAGCCGAAGTTGGGCAATAGTCTAGTCTGGAAAGGTGACCGTTGCATGGATCACAGTAGCCAGATCCGTTTGGGAGAGGAAGGGCCAGCCGTCCGGCCTGCCGGAGATGAAAAGCGCAACCCGGGTTATGGGCCACCTGGGTTGCTCATTGAAAGAGCATCGAATCCAGGTGAATTTGAACCCCTGTGTTTAGGGATCGAGGAGGCTGGTGCCAATGTAGCAGCCCTCCCACACCGGGCGCTGGAAATCCCTCAACCCTCCCCCCCGGCCCAGCCAGAGGATCTCCGCCTTCGATGGATTCAGTTTTAACCCTGCTCTGCTTCAACCAACCAGTGACCGCCTCCAAACAATGCTGGAGAGCCACAGGGGCGATGACTGTTCCCCCCTCCATCAACAGAATGAGCTGAGTGTCATCAGCATATTGATGACAGGTCAGCCCAAAGCTCCGTACCAACCTGAGCAAGAGGTTCGCATATAGATGTTAAATAACAGCGGGGACAATAGCGCTCCCTGAGGTACAACACCACAATGAAGTGGAGCACTTTTCGGGAGGCTGGAGTCCCCGCACTATTAATTTTTTTTGCTGGGTCCGGTCCCGGAGAAACGAGGGCAATCCACTGAAGGACAGTGCCTCGCACTTTTTTAGAAACTGACCAGGCCCGGTGGGTCAAAAGATCGTGATACGCATCACATCAGAAGCGCTGCGGTGAGATCTAACAACACCAGCAGCCAGCCGATCACTCTTGGTCCAAGTTGCATACCGAGCATGTCTGTGACGGGCGGCAAGAACAGTTCTCCGGCCCCATGCCCAGCACGGAAGCCGGACTGGAAGGGATCGAAGCGTCGATGTGTTCCTCCAGGAAACCACTGAAGCTGCTCCAACACCACTCTCTCCAATTACCTTCCCCAGAAACTTAAAGATTCGAAACGGGTGCGGTAATTGGCCAGATCACCAGGATCTAACGATGGTCTTGCTTTTCAAGAGTGGGCGGACCACTGCCTCCTTCAACCCATATCCGGAAAAGACTCCTTGCTCCAAGGGAGCTATCGCTGATGATATTCAACAGGTGGGGTCAGTAGCTCCGCCCGGCATGCTTTAATAAGCCAGGAGGGGCACGGATCCAGAAGGGACAGGTAGTAGGTCTAACAGCAGCCAAGGGCCCTGTTGACAGCTGACTTCAGAGAGAGCAGGGAAAACTGGAGCTGCAGACAAAGGGCCAGAAGACGGCAAGGGAGCCTCCAGTTCACTTATTGTCTCTAAGGTGGAGGGAAGGTCCTGGCGGAGCGACGCGACTTTGTCTGTGAAAAAGCTCATAAATGCCTCACAGCTGATAGTCAATTGTTGATTTGTAGAGCCCTCAGACAATGAGGTGAGTGACCGAATAATACGAAATAATTGTGCTGGGCGAGAGCTAGCAGATGCAAGAGAAGAGGAGAAGAATGCCCTCTTCGCCTCTTTTGTTGCCATCTCATAGGCCTTCATAAACGTCCTATAAGATGTTCGCGCGGCTCCGTCACGAGACTTCCTCCACACTCGCTCTAGCCGTCTGAGCTCCTGAAAGACAAAACAAAAGGAATGAATAACCGTGAATTAGACTGAAAGACAAAACAAAAGGAATGAATAACCGTGCACATTTCTACGAATCCCTCATAATAAAAGAACATGTCCTTGCTACCAGAGGTCAACTGAGTTGGTCGCGCATATTCTACTATTGTGCAAAGTGTATTCTTTGCTTAGAAGATGCCTCACTGATCCTCACAAACTGTCGTCCTGTCTCCGATCAGGCGAAGACTTATCTCTTGCTGTGCAGCTGAAATCCCGACAGGATGGCGGATGTGGCAAAATTCTTGGTGCTGGCCCAGCAGATTCGTCTCCGTTTTAATGCCTATTTATTTATTTATTTTATGTATTATCAGATTGATATACCGCTCTTCCTCCGAAGGGCAATGGGCGGTCTACAACACAACACACTCACAACAAAACAGATGGAGCATTGAACCTACTCTCGGGATCCAGCAGGTTTTCACAGGTTCCCGAGAGTCGGTTACTCATTATTTGTGTGTGCCGAGAGGGGGTTACTAATGGGTGATTTTGCCACGTGATTTTTGCCTTCGTTACGCCCCTCCTCTCAGCAGTAGAGCGCAGAACTTGAAGCAGTCTAGCAGGAGGTGCACCGGCGTGCGTGGCAGCCTGCGCCTGCGTGCATTCGTTTCCCGCCCAAGGACCGGCGCAGCGTCTGCGTCCTTGCCACAGGCCCACCCAGGAATGCCCCACCCCCAGAATGCCTGGCCATGCCTCATCGTGCCCCGCCCAGCCCCATTGGGGCTACGCCACAGTTTGAATCCCACCACCATGGGAACCTGTTACTAAAATTTTTGGATCCCACCACTGAATTCGAACCAGTAAACTCCAAAACCATAAATACTAAGAACCCCATTAAAATCAGCGTTCAATGCATTACAGTAAACAATATAAATTCATTTGGGTGCTGTGTGGTTTCTGGGCTGTATGGCCATGTTCTAGCAGCATTTTCTCCTGACGTATCGCCTGCATCTGTGGCTGGCATCTTCAGAGGATCTGAAGATGCCAGCCACAGATGCAGGCGAAATGTCAGGAGAAAATGCTGCTAGAACACGGCCATACAGCCCGGAAACCACACCGCACCCAAGTGATTCCGGCCGTGAAAGCCTTTGACAATATAAATTCAGCGTCCTGCAATTAACCCATATTAAAAGCCATATTATCCTCCTTTATTGATTACATAGTTATTCCTCCATTTTATTTTGCCTTTTTATCTACTCATTTACAACTATTTATTGTTTCTCAATGCCCGTAAAGGTTGTTGATGGTGAAGGCATACTACCTTTACACATGCAGGCTCCATTGAAAATATTACAGCTGATAAACACTGCTAGATCTAGCCCTTTGGACTTTTCTTTTGTTTAAAGCCATCTAAATTAGAACTAAAAGTAATCTCTGGACTATAGAGATCAGTTTCCCTGGAGAGAATCCCAAAAGAAGCTACGGAGGGTAGACCCTATGGCAGTGGTGGCGAACTATAAAAACAATATGGCAGGGGCTGATGGGAATTGTAGTCCATAACGTCTGGAGTGCCAAAGGTTCGCCACCACAGCCCTATGGCATTGCAATTTTGCTGAGCGTCCTGATGTTCCCAGCCTCTACCCCCAAACCTCCATGAATTTCCCAACCAAGAATATTGGAATATTGGAACACCTGGAATATTGAGTACAGTTCTGGGCACCACGATTCAAGAAGGACATTGAGAAACTGGAACGGGTCCAGAGGAGGGCTACCAAAATGGTAAAAGCTCTGGAATCCATGCCCTACGAAGAGAGACTCAGGGAGCTGGGGATGTTTAGTTTGGTGAAGAGAAGGTTAAGAGGTGACATGAAAGCCATGTTCAGATATTTGAAGGGATGCCATGTTGGTGAGGGAGCAAGCTTGTTTTCTGCTGCTCCAGAGACTAGGACACGGAGTCATGGGTTCAAGGGGAAGGAAAGGAGATTCCACCTAAATATCAGGAAAATCTTCCTGACAGTAAGGGCTGTTGGCAGTGGTGGGATCCAAAAATTTTAGTAACAGGTTTCCATGGTGGTCAAACAATGGCTTAGTGCCAATGGGGCTTGGCGGGGCACGATGGGGCGTGGCTGGGAATTCCGGGGGTGGGGCATTAATAATTTCTCTGTTACTGTAAAAAACTCTTACTGTAAAAAAAGTTCCTAATTTCCAGCTGGTATCTTTCTGTCCATAATTTAAACTCATTCTAGCAAGTCCTATCATCTACTGCCAACAGAAAGAACGACTTCTCCTCTAATTGACTGCCTGTCAAATACTTAATACTTTCAAATACTTCATTTTGTTTCTAGAAATCAAAAGAAGGAGACTTTCCTTAAACAAGAACTTTACCATATTGCTAAAACATGTTTTTAAAACAGCCCAACAGGGAGAATTATCCTGTTTTCTACCTTCTCTAACCAGCCACATAGGAAACAACAGGACTTTATGATTTTTGGACCTAATGGAATTTCTAACGGAAAAGCAGACCCAATTAGCAACCCCCTCTCGGGGGTAACCCACTCTTGGGAACTGGCGAGAACCTGCTGGATCCCACCTCTGGCTGTTGGACAGTGGAATGCACTGCCTCAGAGTGTGGTGGAGTCTCCTTCTTTGCAGGTTTTTAAAGAGAGGCTGGGTGGCCATCTGTCAGGAGTGCTCTGATTTTGTGTTCCTGCATTGCAGGAGGTTGGATTTGATGGCCCTCGGGGTCTCTTCCAACTCTATGATTCTGTGATTCTCTATGATTCTAAGTGCTGGTGTAACCCCTGTGTAAGAATGGGATGACCCAGAAAGGGGTGGAGTCTGAAAAGAGGCAGAATGCTGCAGAACTCATGAGGTTGGAAGAAGCAAGGGCTACCAGGCTGGGACCTTGATTGATTATGTTAAGCCCTTAACACCTTGTTTAAGGTAACTGCAATGTTGTGGGGAACTAGTGGGAAGGGAGTTTATTTTTTTTGCTATATTGTAAATGTTAGAATTTATTGTTTCAGGGTTTTTGTGAATGTAAATGGTGAGAGTTTTCTGGGAACCTTCATCATCTTGAAGCCCGTTCACCAAACCTCAGAAGTCTTCAAAACCAACCGCCAGCAAAGAAGAATTGGACTCGGCAATATCAGTAGAATGTAAATATAAGGTCTTGAAAATGCAAATTTAACAGGACTGCAAAGTGTAAATGTTAAATGTTTTAAAAGTGTTATTTGTTAAGTGAACTGTTTTGTTTAAATTTGATTCTTTGCAACTCCTTCCAAGTACTGCCCCACAGAACCCACAGAAAGAGGTTACACTGGCAACCTTATCTGGGGCCAGTGAAGGAAACCCTCCAGGAGGCAATCCTAAAGAAGTCTTATGCCTCCTTTCATTAATATAGCGAGTTGATGTATTTTTATACTGCAATTCTCCAAAAACAATTAACTTGAGGCAGCTATTCTTTGGGGCGATTATTCCAAGTTTCCAGCTTTACCTTAAAATATTTTACCAACAACACAGTAAAGTCTGATGTGGGCCTGACCAAAGGTTTGCTCTGGAGGTTATTAGCAGAACTGGACACATGATGGAGCTTTCCAGCAGGGGGTGGGGGTGGGTATCTCCCTTTTTGTATGCAGAACGCCAGTTGTGAGCACAGGAGACAGAGAGAGAACATTTTGTGTACCCGTTCTCTCTCCCTCTTGTTCTTAGCTGGCAAATTAACTTGAGTGATGGGCAAAGCCCACCAAAATTGCTTCTATGAGAACATCGCTGCCCACATGACAGTAGGAAGACATGTGCCTGTCATGGCATAACGTTGCTAATTTGCTTTGGTTGCTACCTGTTGTAGTGAGTGAGAAAAGGCCACGATACTTCTCTTTCATTATTTATTTGTATACATTTTGTCCTGCTCTATACTTATAAGTCCCATTGTGGGTTACAACATAAGACGTAGGTGTCAAACTCGCGGCCCTCCAGATGTTATGGACTACAGTTCCCATCATCCCCTGCCAGCATCATGCTGGCAGGGGATGATGGGAACTGTAGTCCATAACATCTGGAGGGCCGCGAGTTTGACACCTGTGACCTAAGACTTAAAAGTCACCTAAGAGCAATTATAAACTGTGCACCATAAATCCTGTTGAAAATTCCTACAAGCCTATTAAAATACCCAAAAGCCTATTAAAATCCTGAAATTTCTAAAGGGGGCAACCATGTCTTCAGCTAAAGATCAAGGTAAGTAGGTGTGTCTTTTCCAATTTTCTAAAGACATATAGAGAAGATGCTTGATGGACCTCATGGGGAGATCATTCCAAAATCTCTGGACCACTACAGAAAAGTCCCCGTCTCAAGTCAGAGAACCTGGTTCAGTTACCCACTCGTCCACATGAAGCCTGCCGGGTGCCCTTGGGCTAGTCACAGTTCTTCACAACTCTCATCACCATCTACGTCACAACGGTTGTGGGGCTCATCTCTGGAGGGGATGAGTCTGCCTATCGGAGTGAGGTGGACCGACTGCTCTCGTGGTGCAGGGAAAATAACTTGGTTCTTAATATTAACAAGACAAAGGAGCTTATAGTGGACTATAGAAGGAATAGCTCAGAAATTCAGCCCTTGACTATAAATGGAGATCAAGTAGAGCGGGTGGCTAGTTTTAAATTTCTGGGCGCTATGATTAAAGAGGACTTGACCTGGGGCGTACAGACTGCCGTGGTGGTTAAGGAGGCCCAGCAAAGACTGTACTATCTGAGACTTCTAAGGAAACAACAACTGAATGGAAAACTCCTGGTGTCCTTTTACCGCTATAGAGAGTGTCTCAACCTACTGCATCTGTGTATGGTTCTCCAGTTGCACAGTGGCAGATAGGAAGGCACTCCAAAGGGTGATCACTACTGCACAGAGGATTATCAGCTGCCCTCTCCCCTCCTTGGAAGAACTCTACAATTCGAAGCCTTCCAAAGAAAGCCCAAAATATTCTGGAGACCCGGCTTCATCCAGCACACTCTCTCTTTTTTTTTGAACTGTTACCATCCGCAGACGATACAGGTCTATCAAAACTAGGACAAAGAGGCTTAGAGACAGCTTCTACTCTAGAGCTGTGGCTATGCTGAACTCCGCGGCTTCGTGTGGATGTGTTTGGGGCTGTGTAGGGATGGGTGGAGGAAGGGGAAAGTGAGGATGGGGTATGAGTCTGGAATTGTGTGCATCGAGGAATGCTGCTGTAAATTTCGTTGGGCGTGCACAATGACAATAAAATGCTTATGCTTATGCTTAAAAACCAGCATGTTGTAGTGATGAAGAGCAAGTGGACTCTAATCTGGAGAACTGGGTTTGATTCCCCACTCCTCCATTTGAGTGACAGAGGCTTATCTGGTGAACCAGATGTGTTCCCCCACTCCTTCACTCCTGTGTTGGGTGACCTTGGGCTAGTCAAACTCTTCTTCTTCTCTTGATGCAGTTTTGGTGCCATATTTCAACCATGTACACAAGCACTGTGTCCATTCGTTATCTAAAAGAGTGGGAAATGCAAATTAAGGCTGCTTCTGAATTCTTCTCCAAGGGAATTCCTCCCCAAAACAAACCATTCTCATCTGACTTGTCCGTGCCAGGTAATGAAGTTGTGCACTACTTTAATCACATTTCCCCAATATTATGTTCCAGAATGGGGGAATAGGGAGTTGTATATCTTGCATGCATACTTGGATATGTGTCAGCATTACAGAAAGGTTATTGAACTACAAACCGTCACATATAACAAGTCAGACTCAACCTTTGCAAAAGGCACGTAAAGAAGAAGAAGAGTTTGGATTTATACCCCACCTTTCTCTCCTTTAAGGAGGGTGTTTCCCCACTTAACACGTAATTCCCTCTATGTCGCCGCCACTGCCCTCAGCCGCAGGCGTCATTTCTGATGCTGCCCCGCCGGAGCCCCTTGACACCCCCCGCCTGGGCGCAGGGTCATCAAAGTGCTGCGCCATTTACAAGAGCGCCAGAGATGCCGTGCGCTGAGGAGGCGCGACAGCAGCAGCATCGGGGCGGCTGCGTTGTTGCCGCCCCAGTAGTGGGGAGTACCGGGGGACCCCGTGCTACTTGAGGAGAGTAGCGCGGGGCTTAAGGTAAGTGGGGAAAGGCCCGGAGACTCAAGATGGCTTACAAGCTTCTTTTCCTTCCTCTCCCCACAACTGACACCTTGTGAGGTAGGTGGGGCTGAGAGAGTTCAGAGAGAACTGTGACTATCCCAAAATCACCCAGCAGGAATGTAGGAGTGTGGAAACACGTCTAGTTCACCAGATAAGCCTTTGCCACTCAGGTGGAGGAGTGGGGAATCAAACCAGGTTTTCCAGATCAGAATCCACCTGCTCTTAACCACTGCACCATGTAACAATAAACACCCCAAGTACATCCACACATGTAGAGGTCTTGGCCACGCTAGATCTACAGAAGGGTGAAAAATATGGCATAATGCAGCAAAGGTACAGAAGAAATAAAGAACAAAGGAAGTGACATTTGGCCATCCCTGATGTATGTGAACAGAACAAATTGAAGTAAATGTGGAAGGCACGCAAGTACCAATTACAAGCCTAAATTTAGAACGTTTTCTATATAAGTGAGGAAGAAAACAGAACAGCGCTTCAAGATAAAAACGAACCCTTGGAATACTTAGGACCACATTCATTCATCTGTTCCTTTGTTCATTCATCCATTTTGGACCACAATAATTTGCTAGCAGGCCTAAAGCCCCAAAACTTATATGTAAGTCACTTTGAGTTTCATTTGCAAGGAAAGCAGCGGAAAAAGTAAGTAAAGTTTTAAGTAAATGTCCTGCTCCTTCCCACACAGACATTTTAAAATGCTTTGAGGCAGGAAATCAAATGTCTCACACATGGAGATCCTCCCCGCCCAAAAGGTTTTATTTGCAGCCTCAAAAAGCTGTTTGTTTTAGAAGTGAGCAGCAGTGGGCTGTGCAGAGAAGGTTAAGAGCTCATTGTATCTAATCTAAAGGAACTGGTTTTGATTCCCAGCTCTGCGCCTGAGCTGTGGAAGGCTTCTCTGGGGGATTCAGGATTAGCCTGTGCACTCCCACACACGCCAGCCGGGTGACCACAAGGCAGCTGAATCACAGCTTCTTGGAGCTCTCTCAGCCCTTCCCACCCCACCTCACAGAGGTGTTGTTGTTGTGAGGGGAAGAGGCAAGAGATTGTCCAGCCCCTTGAAGTCTCCTACAGGAGGAGAAAGG
The DNA here is from genome assembly GCF_021028975.2 of Sphaerodactylus townsendi. Classification (NCBI taxonomy): domain Eukaryota; kingdom Metazoa; phylum Chordata; class Lepidosauria; order Squamata; family Sphaerodactylidae; genus Sphaerodactylus; species Sphaerodactylus townsendi. Next base: position 63,088,623 of record NC_059433.1, read on the forward strand.
GGGGGATATAAATCAAACTCCTTCTTCTTCTTCTTCTCCTTCTTCTTCTTCTTCTTCTTCTTCTTCTTTCTTCTTTTCTTCTTCTTCTTCTTCTTCTTCTTCTTCTTCTCCTCCTCCTTCTTCTTCTTCTTCTTCTTTCTTCTTTTCTTCTTCTTCTTCTTCTTCTTCTCCTTCTCCTTCTTCTTCTTCTTTCTTCTTTTCTTCTTCTTCTTCTTCTTCTTCTTCTTCTTCTTCTTCTTCTTCTTCTTCTTCAATGAATGCCCTTTTTAAAATGATTCTTTAGTTGAAACATTTCCAAAATGGCTTCATTTTTCCTGTGCGTTCTCTAAGATATTTCTTGCAACACTCTTCAATCCCTGGACATTCTCCTTGGTGCCATTTTCTCAGCTACCTCCTTGCCCCTTCCTGTTTTTCCTGCAGTTTTCTCCTGCAGGGTTCTTTATTTTTTTTGGGGGGGGGGGCTGCAGGGTTCTTTATTGGGGGGGCTAATAATCGAAGGATGGGTTATAGAAGGTGTAGAGAGTCACAGCTCAGCAGGGAAGCAGTAGTTTGAACAGTACACTCAGAAACAAGGGGGAGAAATCACCAAATGGGGACCAGGAATCATTTGGATAGGGTGAATGAAAACATACATCTTGCTAAACGCATTACACGAACGCGTTTCAGTGCCTTGGCTGAAAGGGCCAAATAAAAGAAGCCGTGGCCAAAGTCATCTTCCCCTTGTCCTTCATTCCTATCTTAAAGACTAGGTTATATATATTTTACAGGTCAATCATCCAAACTCCTGTACCGCAATGTCTACAGATCTTCCTGCTGATTTTGAAGCATTAAGTACCACTCCTGAAATTCATATCAGGCTGCGCAAGGGAACTCGAACCGTCGCTATATGAAGAACCGCCACTGTAATTCAGAGCAGTCAACACGGAGGGTTGAAAAGTAAAATTGCTTGTGGCCGCTGCCCCGCGTCTTACTGCATTTATTAAATGTATTTATTTTTATTAATTCACATATAATTCACCGGAAGGGGGAAATAAACTTTGAGAACGAGCATTTATCAGTCACTCGCCAGCAGTTAAAGTTTGCCGCTCTGAAAATTATTTGGAAGTGAAGTACATCAAAGGAGGAAGGGCGGGGGGGGGGGGGGACTCACATCGACATTCAGAGCCGCGAGCGTTCGTTTTTGCATTTCCCAGGTAGCCCCTAATAAATCGTCTGGTCAGCCAGCATGACATGAAAGCTTTGGAAAATATGACAGGAACAGCAAAGTACGGCAGAGACTTTTTTTTTCAAAAAGAGAAAACCCATGTCAACCCAGGTTTTTTCCAAACAGCTCCTCAAGATGTGCATAATTCAGACCACGCTGCATGGAGATAAAATATTTCCAGCAAAGATTTATGGAGTGGAGTCTGAGGCAGTTCAAAGAATCGGCATCAAAAGCAAAAAAATAGAGACATGCTTATTTATGTGTAGGTGTGTTAGGTACTGAAATCTGAGGAGAGGCAAATATCTCGAGACAGATATTCTGCAACCTGTTGCGCTGGGGCACGAGATAATGGAGCCCCTGAGGGGGTTCCACCTCAGAAAATCTCCGGTTCAATCCCAGGCAACCCTGGGTTAAAGAGTCCTTGAAGGAAGGAAGGAAGGAAGGAAGGAAGGAAGGAAGGAAGGGGAAGGAAGGGAAGGAAGGGAAGGAAGGGAAGAGGAAGAAGAAGGAAGAGAAGAGGGAAAGGAGAGAAGGAAAGAGGAGGGAGGGGAGGAGGGAGGGAGGGAGGGAGGAAAAAGAGAGGAAAACAGGAAGGAAAAAAGAGGAAAAGGAAAAAACAGGGAAGAGAAAAGAAAAGGAAAAACAGGAAGAAAAGGAAAAACAGGGAAGAGGGAAGGAAGAAACAGGGAAGAAAGGAAAAAAAGGTAAAAAACAGGAAGGAAGGAAGGAAGGAAAGGAAGAGGAAGGAAGGAAGGAAGGAAGGAAGAGGAAGGAAGGAAGGGAAGGAAGGAAGGAAAAGGAAACAGGAAGGAAGGAAGGAGAAAACAGGAAGGAAGGAGGAAGGTAAAACAGGAAGGAAGAAGGAAGGAAACGAGGGAAGGAAGGAGGAAGGAAGGAAGGAAGGAAGGAAGGAAGGAAGGAAGGAAAAGGAAAACAGGAAGGAAGGAAGGAAAACAGGAAGAAAGGAGAAGGTAAAAACAGGAAGGACGGAAGGCAGGAAGGCAGGAAGGAAGGAAGGAGGGAAGGAGGGAAGGAGGGAAGGAAAAGGAATACAGGAAGGAAGGAAGGAAGGAAAAGGAAAACAGGAAGGAAGGGAGGGAGGGAGGGAGGAAAGAAGAAGAAGATGGAGGAGGAGGAGGAGACACTCTTTTTTGTGGGGGAATTTAGTAGGGGGCTTTTTGCAAGGGAGGTTTCTAGATCTGTTTCTGGAGTGCTTTGATTGTCTTCCTGCATGGCCAGGGGTTGGACTTGATGGCCCTTGCAATCGCTTCCAACTCTATGATTCTAGGAAATAAATCCAGATGTTGTTTATGGTGGACTGTGCCGCTCGGCTTGTTTATTGTTGGCATTCTTTTTATAGCCCCTGTTCCTTCTCCTGCCGTATGTTCTAAGCCAAAGAGCAGAAAATCACAGATTACGAGATACGTAAAAAGCCGAGAAAATAAATGGGAGACGATCCAGGAGCCATAGAGTTTAGTGGTTGTCGTTTTAAGGGGCGGGAGGCAGTGCAAACTTTATCAGGCAGTCTTTCATGGGCACTGGTTGTAGATGTCTGTCCACCAGCAGGGGGCAAGCATGACATGATTGACATACTGCAGAGCCAGTGGGTCCAAACCTCCTTCGTCTGCCCTCAAATCCCTGTGTGCTGTAGAGGATTCTGGTGCACAGTCTAGAACAGGACACACCAACAGTTCTGACACAACATGGGGGAGGGCACACAATGGCTGCCATAAAATGGCTGCCATGGAATGTGGACTCCGCCACAAAATGGCTGCCAAGGAGCAGCAGTGGCGTAGGAGGTTAAGAGCTTGTGTATCTAATCTGGAGGAACCAGGTTTGATTCCCAGCTCTGCCAAGTCCCTTCGGAGCCGTGGCAGGCCAGATCTGGGGAATTCCAGATTGTAGCCTGCATACACGCCACCCCACACACTTTGGCAGCTGGGTGACCTGGGAGCTAGTCACAGCTTCTCGGAGTTTTCCTCAGCCCCACCACCTCACAGGGTGTTTGTTGTGAGGGGGAAGGGGCAAGGAGATTGTAAGCTCCCTTGCTGGAGGTCTCCTACAGGGAGAGAAAGGGGGAAATATAAAATCCAAACTCCTCCTCCTCCTCCTCCTCTTCCTTTTCTTCTTCTTCTTCTTTTCTTCGTCTTCTTCTTCTTCTTCTTCTTTCTCTTCTTCTTCTTCTTCTTCTTCTTCTTCTTCTTCTTCTTCTTCTTCTTCTTCGCCTTCGTCTTCTTCTTCTTCGATCTTAAGTCTTACTGCTCGCTTAGCCTTACGCTCTCGCTCGCCTGCTCTTCTTTCTTCTTCTGTCACACATAACTTGAAGATCCAGCTTGTGTTGCATGATAGCATTGCGGCTACACCAAAAGCATTGTTTTTTTAAAAAAACAACAACTATGCAGCCATTGAAATTTTCACTGGCCAATCAGAAGCCATGCTGAACAAGAGCCTCAGTTGACCCCACCCACTCTATAAAAATGTTTGGTGGGAAAGGTCTATCTGGGTGCCATGTTGGGGACTCCTGTTCTAGGACACACAGGCCATTCACACAGGGTACTGACTCAACATTTCTACCTGTGAGGCTCAACATAGCTCCCTAAAAGGAAAAATCATCTTGAGCGATGTGTCTTTCAGGGGGGAAGAAGAACTTGTTTAAGGAATCTCAAAGCAGACTTCAATTGCCAGCCCTGTCCCTCCGCATGACAGGCACCATATGAGGCAGGTGGGGAAGGAAGAACTGTGAATGTCCCAAAGTCACCAAGCAAGCTTCATGTGGAGGAGCCCAGAACTGAACCGGGTCATCCAGGGTCGATTCCGCACTTGGTTATCAACCTAAGTTCGAGCTGCGTTCGACCTGCGTTCGCCTTCAACCACTTTGGGATCGACCATTGGTTTTGTACCAGCAAGCCTCGTGTAGCGGTCAAATGTCCGGACTCCAGTTTGGAACTGCTACTTTTTTCAGGGAACCACGCATCAAACTCAGCTCGATCTCCAGTAAAGTGCAAAATCTCTGGTGCCAGGAGTCCCCATTTCAAGCCAATCACAGCTGGAGGTGTTTCAAGCTACGCGCATAGCTGGCCAATCAAAACCGCATACACCTTAGATCCCTCCATTCCTGTGGCAGTTTTTTTTATGACGCGGTGTGGGGATAGGCAGGAACCTGGCGAACAGTAGCCAATCCCAGAACCTTGGGAGCGAAGAGGCACAGGATGATTCCAGCCCTCCGAGGCACAGGATCAAACTGGACTCAAGCTGGCTGCGGAATGAGAACAACAATGGCTTCGACCTAGGTCAGTACCCTTCTCAGGGAACTGGGTCGAACCTATTTTACTCGTGTGCGGAATCGCCCCAGATTAGAATCTGATGCTCACGTGGAGGAACAGTGAACCAAACTAAACCTCCAAATTAGTATCTGACGCTCATGCGGATTAGTGGAGAATAAAAAACTGGTTGAAGTCTACGATTTAGATTCATAATCTTAACAACTACACCTCAACACGCTGCTTTTGGTAGATAAGTATCATAAGCAACAACGAGGAGGAAAATGATGGTATGTGTCTCCATGGTGTCACTTCTGAGGGGTGACCCCATGGCATCTCACAATGCTGTAGGAATTCTTCTAGTCTCTATGATTTTTTACCACAGAGATTGTAGGAATTCCTAGAACATTACACGCAGTGGCGTTCCCCCCACGGGGACATATGGGGTCAAATGTCCCCAGGTGGAGACCATGAAGTCATGTGGGGTGGGAAATCACCCCCACACCTCTTCTCCTTCCCCCTGGAGACCACCGGGAGGCTTCATGATGTTGGAGGGCTCTCAATTGGAGCCCCCCCCAATTGGGAGGAGCCATCTGGCCCTCGTCGTCAGCACTGTCAACCTCGACGCTAACTTGCTGAAGGCCAAAGCAAGTGGAGTGGTGGCTGTTGTTCTCTCTCTGGAGAGAGTTGGGAGGGCACAGAAGAAGAAGAAGAAGAAGAAGAAGAAGAAGAAGAAGAAGAAGAAGAAGAAGAAGAAGAAGAAGAAGAAGAAGAAGAAGAAGAAGAAGAAGAGTTTGGATTTATATCCCCCTTTCTCTCCTGCAGGAGACTCAAAGGGGCTGACAATCTCCTTGCCCTTCCCCCCTCACAACAAACACCCTGTGAGGTAGGTGGGGCTGAGAGAGCGCCGATAAGCTGTGACTAGCCCCAGGTCACCCAGTTGGCATGTGTGGGAGTGTACAGGCTAATCTGAATTCCCCAGAGAAGCCTCCACAGCTCAGGCAGCAGAGCTGGGAATCAAACCTGGTTCCTCCAGATTAGATACACGAGCTCTTAACCTCCTACGCCACTGCAGGCAAGGGGCAGGAGGGAGGATGCTGGGGCAGAATTTCACTGGCATGGGGTGTGTACTTTTCACTACTTGCCTTGGACGTTATTTTTTATAGATACGCACCTGATCACATGCTTCCATGATATCCTGGAATCTGAGTAGTACCCCAAGTACTGTCAATGACATCGCAGCTTAACACCCCATAATTTCCCCCAGTCTTCTCCCCAACAAAATCACCTAGTAGCACTACTGTTCATATTATATGAAGATTTAAAAATTCAAAATGACAATCCAACAAAGTAAAATTCAAACATCGTAAATTGATTTAAAGATTTTTTTAAAAAAAACATTAAAATGTGTGGAAACAGTAGTCAGCAACAACCTAGATCAGTGGTGGCGAACCTTTGGCACTCCAGATGTTATGGACTACAATTCCCATCAGCCACTGCCAGCATGGCCCATTGGCCATGCTGGCAGGGGCTGATGGGAATTGTAGTCCATAACATCTGGAGTGCCAAAGGTTCGCCACCACGGACCTAGATCCAATCACTTTCACTGAGAAATCCACACAATTCACCATTCTAGTATTTGGCAAGGTAAGAGCTCCTTTCCATCTCTATTATTTTACTTCATTCTTTAATTTAATTTTACACAGCATGGACCTCAATTTTCATATTCTTAGTCGCTACAGTGACCTTCGCGAGGTCCGAAATGGGACTTTATTCCACGTTATCATTTGACAATAACAGAAAATGCCCCGTGATAGCTATCCTTTTAATAAAGCTTTTAATAAATGAATGGATGTTCTCCAAGGGGTGAGGTCATTCATTTTTCTGTAAAGGAGAAAGGTCTTCATCCATTGATTCCATTTAACAAACCATATTTTTTTATAAATGTCAAAAGGGAAATATATGAATCAGACTTCAGACCTATACTTTCTGGAGTCTTTGAACTTGAAAGGTGACAAAATTCCGATTGCAGACCACAGGTGGGCACTTGGAAACTTTTAAAAGTTCTTCCTACTTCCCAATGCTACGAACCTCTTGTGATATTTAACCCCGCTCTTAAGCCCCCGTATGTGCGCGCACACGCACACGCATAGGTATCCTACTTTGGCATTGTTCTAATTGCCAAGAATTACTCATCCTAGTGACAGATAAGATTGCTCATTACTATTACACAATTCCTGTTGCTCTTCAGCCAAACTCAATAAGAAAAAAAAGGTATAAAAAGAACGAGAAGGGTTTTTTTTAAAAAAAACAAACCACCCTACTCATGAGTGATTTAATTGAAGGAAAGAATATCATTCCAAGTCATGAGATCTTCTCCGTTTTCAACTAGTTCTTGGTGTAAATACTGACATGAAAAGTGTTTTTATGATATTAAAA